>NW_008751777.1:991-6450 GCF_000715545.1 Opisthorchis viverrini | reverse complement strand
TGGTCGCCTGCCGCCTGCAGACTCTGGGTGCGATACCCGGTGGGCGCGCTTTTCGGTCGGAGTGGACGCTCGTGAATAGGTGCAATCCGGACGAACTTGCAAGCAATGACGGACGGGTAAATTAAGTATTGACATCAGTTACTGAGGCATAAACAGACCCTAAGCCGGGACGAAACAGGGAGAAAACGAGCAAAGAAACGAAACGGCGTCATAATAAACAAATGCGAGTCACGTTACTCACGAGTAGTCAAAAAACAAGGAAAGTTACCGCTGGTCACCGTTGATTCGCAGGCGGAATCAACAGCGTCCATGGAACCATCACTTGAAACAAAGTTTCTAAAATGTGCCAATCGATCCGGCAGTCGTGTCAAATTCCTTCGGGCCCCTAACAATTTTCGGCAACGCTCCAGCCAGTTCTCAAACAGTCAGGCCTCATGCTACTTGTACGAATGCTGGGGTTGAGGTAGTATCTCCAAATTTTTCAACAATACGGCCACGATCCTCTCTCAAGTCTTCGTGATTACTGAATTTATGTTGGTCTAAGCTCGTTATACTGTGGCGTTAATTAATGCCCCATCTCATCCTCAAGCCTCAAGCCCCACGACCCGAACCCACGACCATGAGCCCCCTACATTGACCTCTGGGCACCTATCGACATCATTTCTGACCCCAAGCGCGCCAACACAATTCACTGCTGGTTCACCGGATACATTGTCTCAACGGGCTTGACTTGAGACTTCAGTCGAAGATGGCTGTGCAGGATCTTATTCCTGACACACCGACCTAATGGCTTCCTGCGCCTTCACACCAAAGAACTTCCTCGGGCTCAGATGTCTACTGTCAAGGCCTGGAATGTTAGCACCATCGCCCATGCAAAGTCTCCGCGTTTCTGCTCACCTTCTTCGAGTCCACAAACCCGATGATGCACCAAGTTTTACACACAAACACACAAACATACAACCTTGCGAGCCAGATCCTTGGAAGGACTCCTAATCCGCAAACATCAGTTCCTTATCTTGGTTTGATGGCCTTCAAACCCCTGATAAAGCTGAGGCTGCTATGGCGTTTTATCCCTTTTATACTCCGGCCCTACAGCTCATCGTGATGCCACACGTAATAATCTGTTACCTTCTGACCTCTAGAATTGTCGGATTAGCTAGCACGCCCAACCTCTGGTCAGTCAAATCTGCCTTACCAATCCTCTAAATACCCAGACGTTCCATTTGGTCAACAAAATAACCAACCTGGCAAGCATACACACTACTAGTGCACATATAAATCATCCGCACCGACGTCCTACCTAAAACGATCGGTCATTTTATCCCCCCTGTGAACCTGGCCCCGTAGTTGCCATGCCTAAACTGTTCTGCCGTCAACCGCCACTGGTTACTTGGAAGCTTCCATGGTACACTCAAATTCTCAGTGCACTAGGCTCACACAAACCCACTTACTGGCATCTAGCCTTACGGCTTTCCATTCCTTCTAACACAAAATTGCTCCTAAAGGTGGGCTTCACGCATTACCACCCGTGATAAATGAGACTGTCTCTATCAGCCTGATAGTACCCTCTTCGGTCCTGAAATGACCGATTCGACACATCCCTTAACCGGAGCAATGACTGCATCAACAATCAATAAAACTTGCTCCCTTCATAATCCCACTGTTCTACTATCCGCCCATGTTTCACCGCCGCCAAAATACGCCTCGTTACGCGAAGCCTCCTCAACTGCACCCCGAGGATTTCTCTCCACATCCTTCATTCACGAGCTAACCCGACTTTGTTCTGTTTCCTCCATTATTACATGGGAGACACATCAAAACACACGTACAGCATTCAGGGTAAAGCCTCGTATCCACACAAGCCGGTGGCTAGTTTGGACTCCACTCTACATCAGTCATTCTGCTCATCCACTCATGTTTCACCTGGAAAGCATTTTCGGCTGCCACCCCTTCCTCCACACCCACTGCTTCTTCCACCGACGTACCCCTACCTTCCGATGTAACGAAACGCTGGTCGTCTCAAATCTCGCCCTTTTTCTGCACGCCCCTCTCCCAAAGAGGTTCACTACCCCATAATAAGCCTCATGCTCCACATCTCACTGTGTTAGGGCCTATTTAACTCACTCTTCACCATTCTGCTACAACCGCCGAATACAATTCGACTGTCCTCAAAAATGCAATCACTACATCCTACTTCATGTACACACATCTACACTTTTAAATTCTCCTATTATCGCACTGTTGATGACGGCCATAGTACAAATCAGAAAGTGTATGCACTAATGAAAATCTTTACTGTGGTTGACAGTAGTATGTTGCAGCACGTATAAAAATAAATACAATGCGAAGTGGGAGCAAACCAAAAGAGGAACTCATCGTCTGTGAGAGTCCCTTGGTGATTGTCCGGAAGGCGGGAACGTGTTTTCCTCCTCAGTGCGACTTGCTACACGTGTCCATAATTGTCCGTGGACTTGTGGAGAGGTAGATTTTCTGCGCCCTGAGCGCGCGCAAGACTGTGTGCGCTGGCTGTGTTTGGTTTCCCTGTATGTAAGTTCGTTTGCGCGTACGTGGGCGCATCGTTACATGCTTAGTTGCTACACTCACTAGGCAGCGCGGACAATCGATGTTCAATGTGACGTGGTTTGTAAGCGTGAAAAAAGAGAGGTCTAGTGATCCAGTGAGCGACTTTGAGCTTATTAGTCAAGTATACGGGTGACCGGGTCGCTACACTTCCACCGTTGTGTTAGTAATTCCCAAACTGATACGGTTTGCTCGCTAATGAGTCCACCAGTGCTTCTGTTCAATGCTCGTTTGTTACCACCGAAAATCAATAATCTCCAAGCCATTCGCCTAATTCAACAACCGGGTCTGACAATTGGAAACGCAATACGGCCCACAGTTGAACCTACAAACACGACTGCTTGAATCCCTTCAATATCCACGGTTCCGACCGGAAACGCTCAAACAGCGGGGGCTATACCATTTATTCCAAATCGCACTTTCATGCAACTCTCACTGATAGTTCGATGCTGGAAGGGGCATCGGAGGACGCCTGGATCTGGCATGCTTGTTCTGGAGAACGACCGCCAAATGATCTACCTGAACTTTCTCGTGTACCTGTCTACTGGAGGCGCAGTGTTGGTCATCGCTGCAGCAGCATAGAGCTTGATAACGTTCTTTCCAGCAAATAATCCGGGATGGAATGCGCTTGGCATTCGTTCAGGGGGGAGAAATCGTTACTAACTTTCATCTAGGCCACTGAATTCCTTGCGTTTGAATTTTCAAGAGTACTTAAGGGAATTATCGGCTTTTACCCGGGCTCACCAAATTTGTAGTAGTCTGGCTACCCAGTGAGTTTGTTTACCAGGAGTGTGGCAAAGAAATAGAAATAATAACGCTAGGTTAGGCACACAATAATAAAGAAGGTAGATGAAACAGACTCATTAAGAATTGTTCTCTTTAAAGTAGTTCGCCATTGGCCCAGGTCAGGGAATAAACAATAATCCAAAGGGCTTCCTTGGACTCAAGCACCTGCTATCCAAGCCTTGCACTGTAGCCCATTCTCCTGTACCAACTCCCCGAGTTTCTGCTCTTCGCCCTTCTACAAACCTAACTAAACCCGTGATCCCTCATAATCACATCTATAGCCCCCCTAGCCGTGTCACCCAGTTCCCGGGCAGGGTCTCTAAACCACGACTACCGTTACGTAATCCTGGACCCTATCAAGTTCCGCCCCTCTGGAAACCTGCGTACTATATGCCTGGGATCCCTTTTCAGCAACTACCTTTTCTGCACCCTGAGCGCGCGCAAGACTGTGTGCTGGCTGTGTTTGGTTTCCCTGTATGTAAGTTCGTTTGCGCGTACGTGGGCGCATCGTTACATGCTTAGTTGCTACACTCACTAGGCAGCGCGGACAATCGATGTTCAATGTGACGTGGTTTGTAAGCGTGAAAAAAGAGAGGTCTAGTGATCCAGTGAGCGACTTTGAGCTTATTAGTCAAGTATACGGGTGACCGGGTCGCTACACTTCCACCGTTGTGTTAGTAATTCCCAAACTGATACGGTTTGCTCGCTAATGAGTCCACCAGTGCTTCTGTTCAATGCTCGTTTGTTACCACCGAAAATCAATAACCTCCAAGCCATTCGCCTAATTGAATAACCGGGTCTGACAATTGGAAACGCAATACGGCCCACAGTTGAACCTACAAACACGACTGCTTGAATCCCTTCAATATCCACGGTTCCGACCGGAAACGCTCAAACAGCGGGGGCTATACCATTTATTCCAAATCGCACTTTCATGCAACTCTCACTGATAGTTCGATGCTGGAAGGGGCATCGGAGGACGTCTGGATCAGGCATGCTTGTTCTGGAGAACGACCGCCAAATGATCTACCTGAACTTTCTCGTGTACCTGTCTACTGGAGGCGCAGTGTTGGTCATCGCTGCAGCAGCATAGAGCTTGATAACGTTCTTTCCAGCAAATAATCCGGGATGGAATGCGCTTGGCATTCGTTCAGGGGGGAGAAATCGTTACTAACTTTCATCTAGGCCACTGAATTCCTTGCGTTTGAATTTTCAAGAGTACTTAAGGGAATTATCGGCTTTTACCCGGGCTCACCAAATTTGTAGTAGTCTGGCTACCCAGTGAGTTTGTTTACCAGGAGTGTGGCAAAGAAATAGAAATAATAACGCTAGGTTAGGCACACAATAATAAAGAAGGTAGATGAAACAGACTCATTAAGAATTGTTCTCTTTAAAGTAGTTCGCCATTGGCCCAGGTCAGGGAATAAACAATAATCCAAAGGGCTTCCTTGGACTCAAGCACCTGCTATCCAAGCCTTGCACTGTAACCTTTTCTCCTCGAGCTTCTGCTCCTCGCCCTTCTACAAACCTGACCAAACCCGTAATTCCTCATAAGCACATCTGTAGACCCTCTAGCCGTGCAACTCAGTTCACCGGCAGGGTCTCTAAACCACAACAACCGTTACGTAATCCTAGACCCTACGAAGTTCCGCCCCTCTGAAAACCCGCGTACTATATGCTGGGATCCCTTTTCAGCAACTGCCTACTACACCACAGCCCCCGCCCCCTCCAAAGCCACGTACAGCACCACCTCTACGACCTTTAGCTGTATCTCGACTTCCTACTCCAACCCCCCTGTTGCAACTTCATATATATTTAAAACTGCTTCCAATCTTGAATGACTGCCTTCCCGGTTAACAATTCAAATGGACCGCCATTTTTTGGACTGGTGGAATTGAACCCTATTGCAGTTTTACAAGATATCTATATTCTCCGTTTTCCTTACCACGCAAATCGTTTTTACCGCTCTGGTTATACTATTTTTGTACCAAATCCTTGGGCAGCTATATATTGTTTTAATTCATGAGTTTGAGACGCGGTTTCGTTCACGCGTTGACTGTTGATCCATATCGGCTTTGCTTGCCTTTTGGAGT
>NW_008751777.1:0-527 GCF_000715545.1 Opisthorchis viverrini | reverse complement strand
CTCCTCCCAAAATCAGTCCGTACCCTATACTAAGCCTGATACAGTACCTCCTGCCGTGGGTTCAAACCTAGTTCAACGACGATTCACCCATCTACAACCAGTACTGAATACTCCCTCCCAGAAGCCGGACCCTGTTTGATATAACTTCACCACCATGTACACAGCCCCCCCAGTGCAAAACCCCACCGTGAGTGAGGTTACAAAGTTCCTACTTAGTACCGTCTGCTCGCCAACGAGCGTGTCAATAATGTTGTTCAATGCCCGCTCACTACTGCCCAAAATCCATAATCTCTGAGCAATTGGAGCCATTGCACGACCAAGTATTATCTGTGTGACTGAAACATGGCTCATAGATGAAACTCCTGACACGGCCATCTCAGTCCCTGGCTATGATACCTACCGCTTCGATAGGAAAAACTCGAGGGGCGGTGGCTGTGCCATCTATTCCAAGTCAGAACTTCGTGCAACCCCATTTGACGATTCTTCTCTGGAGAGAGACTAGAGACCAGAGACCATTTGGGTATCAA
>NW_008751776.1:1415801-1420368 GCF_000715545.1 Opisthorchis viverrini | reverse complement strand
AAGAGGGCCGTAATAAAGAGTGGAAAGTGGTCAGTAATTGAATGTGAAGAAGTCCAGTGTTCTTAGGGCAACGACCGAGAATCGGTTGTTTACAACTTGACATGGTTCATCATCACTAAGATCAGCGCGTCCAAGGATCATAAGGATATAGGGTGCTGTCAGCTCGATTGACACAGAAGCTCCTGTGAGCAGCCGAGTTGAAAGGTTTTCAGGTTTTCGATAGCCACTGTCTCAGAACTAAAGCATTATCGAATCCATGACGAACCAATTAGAAAGCGAGTATTCGGTTGTGCGACGAAGACTACAATCGAAGAATGTGACGGTCGTGTATTGCGCATGCTGAAAAGAGTGCTGTTCCCCGTACCCAGTTCAGAGTGACTTAAGCAGAGAGTTGGTCAACCTGTGACTTGGCAGAAGTGTGCAAAAGAATGGAAGCCTCGGTGCCACTCGCCTTCTACACTTGGGATCCGCGTGGTCCTCCCTGTGCTTGGTTGCAGACGGTGCAATATATGGTTGCTTGAGATTCTTGTCGCAATTTTCTACCCAGATTGTCTGAAGGTGTGGGCAATTCGCTATGATCGGAGTAGTTTAGCACTAGATCCTTTCCCCATCCGCATATTCTTTTCACTGAGACTTCCATGTCACCCGAAGAAAGCAGGAGGGCTGGGTTATTGCCAGGTTGCCCAAGCCCAGACAGAGGACGTCGAGTCACGGACCTTCCGAACACTAAATTCGTGCTCTAACCACTCGAGCCATCTCGGCTTTCAAATAAGTTATTGTTGTACGGTAGCGAAGCGTCAGTGTTGAGCACTGTTGTTGTGCTGTCGATGATGATGGTGATGACCAACTTGCCTGTAACCGCTTCCGTCACGGAGAGACTGGACCTTACCGTGGTGTGACGGTTTGCGCACCTCAGCGATCCATTGAGCTATACTGGAGAGTGTCCTGCGACACTCACAGTCTCTCATACCAGGTCGGTCAATGGTTAGAGGTCTGACGAACACAGTCTCCTGGCCCTCCAGGTTAGGGGTTGGAACATGTGGCGACTTTTTCCGTAGAAATGGTAATGCATTTGCATTTCCCGCCAAACACCGCTGCCTTGCGGTTAGGCTTTTGAGCCAAAGGCTTTGGTTGAGGACCTTAATCGTCCTGTCTAGGTCTGGGCGCCCTGGCAGTATCCCACCCCACGTACAACCATGAACTGCACGTACACAAATAAACTCATGCCACATCGGCCGTCGCGTGGTGCCATCAGCCTGGTCGCCTTACTTGCTGCATACAGCAGGGTGGGTAAGCGAAAACAGGCTACTGCTGACGCCTCCCTTCTTTCTCCTTCACGTACTTTTTCTTCTACCTCTCCCCACCCCATTAATAACTCTCCTTGTAGGCTGATGACTCCATTCGTCATGCATCGGTTTTGCGTGCAGCATCTGCTCGTCACATGGTGCCGACATCTTCAGGAACCTCCAAATCAGTCCTCAAGCCTCGACACCCAGTCTATCCACGGCAGTGAAGCATCAGTGTTGAACACTGATGTCATGCTGTCGATGGTGATGATGATGAGTGTAACCGCTTTCATTTCACGTCATAGTCTGTCCCAAGGGGACCTTTCCCCAGGAACAGTTTAATATAGAAAGCAGCCAATTTTGCACAACTCTGTCTGATTAGTTTAGTTTCTTGCTATAGCGATTCCGATTTATTATCGATTACCCGTTTACGCTTTAGATGGCTCAGTGTAGGTCGGAAGGTCCGTGATTCGAACCCGCCCTCTGCCTCTCGACTTCCCCTGTCTAGGCTTGGGCGACCTGGCAGTATCCCAGCCCTCGTGCGTCCTTCGGGTGGCATGACAGGGTGTTGCAGATGAGCGATTTATTCTATTTAGTGTACACTGTCTTCTGAGGCCACAAACGACGCAATTTGGCGGACGCGGTCCACCCTTCCCGATTGACTCCATCGGTTATTGTACAACTACGGTGTATGCAGTCACCAATGAACTTCATCCTTCAGTTTCAGAGAGATGCAAGAGGGCGAGGAATCCTGAAGTAAGCCTGCACTTTGGAAATGCAAAATGCATACCGATGCAAGGCAGCACTTTCGACATCTTGTTTGTTATTCTGCGTGGGAAACTAATTGTCTGAAAGCGAAACGATATCATCCGCATATTCCAACTCCATTAATCTTTCTCTAGGCGTGGTTTTTATATTTAGGTTTATTCGCCCTTGGATTGTGCATTCCATGATAACGTCGATGATGAAATTGGGCGAAAGAGAAGACAACCCTGGCAAACTACACTGGTTGTGAGGAAGCTTTCGAACAGTTCGCCATGCCCGACAGGAGATACGGGCATTGCACGAAGAACGCCTAAGACCTTCAGGAGCACCCGTCGAGAATATTTAGAAAAGCCAATCTATCTACAGAGTCGAAGGCTTCTTTAAGGTCGGCGGTACGCATGGCGCTGCTGAAGCACCTGACATAATGCGAACATAGGATCAATTCATCCCATACGAAGTGGAAATCTTGTTTGATGCTCTCGAACTCGCCTTTCAGGTGCTAAAGATAGACACCACAGTATAACAGAAACCAGTAACCGTGTTAAAACAGGTATGAGGCCCACATCCCTACGGTTGGAGCAATCGGCTCGAGTATCTTCATAGAACAAGGCACAGCCACAAATTTTCCGGAATTCGTTCTGGTTCTTAAAATCTAGGTTCACCCCAGTCTCTGAATAACGCCAGAGGGAGCTCATCCTATCGAGCGGCCCGATAGTTCGCGAAAATGAATACTGATTTGAGATCCACGGTTCGAAGCAAGCACATCAAATAAAAGGTCAGATAGACGATCAGAGCGGTAACTAGAGTGCTGTTGCTAGTTCGTCGCCCAGAGTCTCAGACGCTGGTTTCTGTTGTATACTGGAATCCCACTATTATCTCTAATCAGCTCACTAACATATGGCTTCTTATGGTTTGTTTTACGGGTTAACTGGGTCACTCGTCGCTCCCATTTCGAGCTTTCTAGCTTCACTGCGCCTCTGTCCATAGGTGCTACTTTTGAGCCGTCTACTCTGTCGTTTAGTCAAACTATACCTTGAGACCGAAGGGATATAGCGCTTGGTATCAGTGAGTGATTTCGGCTGTTCTGAGATCCAATGGCTCTCGTGTACGCACTCGGAAATAGCAGTCTCCGTTGTGGTTAATGCCCCACGAAGGGACTGCTAGAAAGCGTTGGACAATAGGCCTGGGGTGTTTCGTTAAGTTGTGTATCGCATCTCTTTTCTACTGTCTATTGGAAAGCACGTTTCTTGGGCATGCCGGAATGTTTTGGTTTGTGTCGACCTATGTATCCAGTAGTTGGTGGCAACGCATTCAATCTGGATCTAATATTGCTCATCAGCAGAGTGAAGCCAAGGGAGAACGGCACATGCTGAAGAAAAAATGGTGATCAATGTAAAGCGCGAAAGCTAATCATAATTATCGCCGTGCTTTGTGTCCCGCATACCAGCGACGTACGCCTGAGATGAACTCACGCGGCAGATAGGCATCATTTAGTATTTTTACGAGCCCAAGCTAGTATGGAAACAGAAAGTTGGATAGCACAGAGTCAGCTGTTTCAGTTGACCAATGAAGCTTGCGAACTGGGGTCTACGCCAACAACTGTACAACCATTTGGTCAGTGATGTTTGACTCGAAGTTCGTGCTCGACAATGTCTAGATAGATCGCATGCCTAAACTCGACCATAGGGCTTGATTCGTATATTCGAGCCTCACAAATGTAGGTGTTAAACGATAACATGCATAGATTCGTAAGTTAAGGGCTACAGCAGAAATGGGCGAACCAGGTCTGAATAGCAGAACAGGGGCGTTGGGGTGATTCAATGAACCTCAGTGGGTGAGTTGTACATGTATTTGACAGATAGACCTACAGCTAAAACCGAACATATATACAATGGGCAGGTTCACCAACTTCAGCACTTTGAGTACAGAACCAAGGATATATCCTTCATAGCCACCCACTGTCGCGGTGATAGGGGGTCAACCCATACGGTACTGACCGTACTGACGCCTGTAGCATCGCAACGTCCGACAGGCAATGACTCGGAAATGGACAAACCTAGGTTCCAGTTTGAAGCACGCGTTAGACCACCATGGGGAGCCATGTTCAAAGCCTCAAAAGGAATATCGATAGGAAATCAAATAATAAGAAACGATTGTCACAAAAATTATGCCACACATAACGGGAAAAAAAGAGACAAGGCGGTAGATGAAAGCAAACTTTCGAAGAGCCACTACACTCAGAAGAAATTCTAGGATAACTAGCACGCAAGCAGGTCACGTGCACAAAAATAATTAACAAACGTGAAACAAAGATTCATCATTCCGGCAGTCAGCATTGAAAAATAAAGTTTATGTTCTCAGAACAAAAGTTCACAACGTGCGATAACAAAAAAATATTCAAATAATATACAGAAAGAACCACACGGATATGATCACCAGATTTCCAGCGACTCCCATTCATTGAGCTTCCGGGCCATTGGTAGATCACAGGTGAAATTCAGCTGTTTGCACCGGCA
>NW_008751776.1:1400501-1408079 GCF_000715545.1 Opisthorchis viverrini | reverse complement strand
TCCACCTTCATCTCCATCTTCATCCCCATTTTCGCCTTTTGTGGCCATTCACTCAACCGCTAGAGGCCACTCTTTACTAGCAATGATTTTATATTTCAGCTTTTTTACCCAACTTCATCATTGAACTGGCTGTACATCATGCACACTGCGCTTTTCGGTTCTCGCGTACGTGCTAACTTTTCCCGTAGTAGGGGTATTTTGCTGGTTGCACCCTCCTCCCCGTTCTATTGTTGTCTGCCGCGCTCAAGCCGATAATGGCTCATTTGGCATGCTACTTACTAGTTTGGAAATAAACCTTTTATTATTGTCAGAATTGTTCTCTCAGCCGCATCATTGATAATGAGGGGTTCATTTGTGCAACGATGTTGCGATGTTGATATTCAGCGTCCAAACGCCTCACAGAACGGAGCGATTTTAAAGCTACAGAGGGATGCGCACGTTAGTAAGACCAATTGGGGTTCCCACGAATAAAAGGAACTCGTGAGTAAAAAATGTACCTACTAATGTAGCCGTACAGACGTTGCAGTGCTCCGGTGGACAGTGGTTGGAAATCTGCTCTTTTAGAGGACCGAACCATAACATCCCTTTGTTTCTGCATCCAGATGCTTATACTCTGTGATTCAACAGAAATAACAGCTCCGATGCTCCCTTCACAAGTTGGAACTTCCATACTCAACCACCAAATCCCTCCCACCAGATACGGGCCTCGCATCCGGACAAAAATTATCACCATCTGTGATGGCGTTTGTAATCCGAATCCTTTGTGATCTTCAGCATCCGACAGTAGGTAAAAACACTTCCGCTCCTCAAACATATAAGGAGCTACCCGCTGGTTCAGCGTATACATGAGCCCTTTCCCACGTCTGTCACGTGTGTTTATGCTTCATATAGATCATCGATCATGCTGAAGTATTGCCACACACATTTACTGCCACACTAACGCCTCAAACACCGAAATATATGAGCAACTAACATAACTACTCCTTGTACGATCTAATTGTTTCTGATGATGATTAGTATTCAACTGGTTACTGCGAGGTTAATTCTAACTCGCGGCACCAAGAAAAATACACTTTCACTAGCGTTTGGTTACCACACATCATCGCAACTCTACCAAATATAATAGTGTTAAAATAATACTGTTTATTCGCAACATGTGGGTGGCATATCATCTGGCATGATCATACGTTTACAGTCAGGACGATACATGGCTAGGGGTTTGCGGGTAGTTGGGATTGCGCGAAAAGAGGACAATGTCATAAACGGTTATAAGTATTCCATATAATAGTAATAATAGGTTTTTTCCAGCTTATAGGGAACAATGGGCATTAAGTCCGACAAGTCCAAAGACTCAGCCGGCTGACACGAACTAAAACCGAAGAACCATTGCTGGCCATGAGTGACCTTGGGCTCTTGGGTAAATGGTCTGAGTCACAACGAGCAAAAGTGGAGGTGAAGATGGAATAATTTGACTTGGGGGAACATGGCAAGTTGTGTCTAAAAATGTGGTGTAATCTGAAACCAAGCAGACTCACTGCTTGCATTGTTTCAGGGAAGTCAGTTGCAGGGTTAGGTTGGATGGAGACATAGTACTAAAGTATAGGACCAGCCGAACACCGCATACGGAATTGAACTTTTAGAAAGAACAAGCCGAAATTGTAGCAGAAAACCAAGCTAACCAAATTGGAGCGAAAGTTCATCGAGTGCGAAAGAACTCGTCCCAGAGACGGTTTTTGCAGTTTTTTGCAGTTGATGGAACGATTGGGCGAGAAGGCGCGGTCGAGAGAGGGAATGGAATAGTTGCGGGTGTGCCATCAAACTGGGTATGGCAGTGCCGTGCCATTATTGGCCTGACATACTTCGCTTTTTGGACAGCCCCGTAACGGACGTCACATTTAAAGTTACTCAACTGGGGTGTGCGGTCGGTGAACTCTCAGTCCGCAAAATCATTTCCATCAATGCGCCTTAACCGCCCATCCACGTGTATCCTACCTGATCGACACCATTCGGTGGCTAATCAGCCTCAGGCCACCAAGTCTTTCCAAACCCTGCCAATTTCTCAGCACTTCATGCCCCCGACGATGCAGAAGACCGCACGTTTGACAAATCTCTCCTCAACTAAATGCCCTTCCAAAAGAAACTTTTTTCAGTTCAAGTTGAGTCTCATACCTCACCTTCTGTGGTAGAAAAAACGGAAAATAAAAAGAAAGCAGCTTTAGTAGAACGTTTTTGTCGTTGGCATTAGTTTTTTCTGGTTGCGGCATATATCCAGGAAATTTCCTCACGAGTCCAAAACATCGGCTATAGCAGGGTAAGAAATGCTGTCGCATACGTAAGTAAACAGAGGCCGACCAAATGCATGTGGCGCAACGCTTCTGAGTTGGTGCATTTTTTAAGCCTTTACTCCTTTATTTTGACTGTAGCTGGGCCATGCTGAGGCCAGTTCATCGTCTAAACTTGCGCCAGGACCACACATCGTACGCTTTTCTCCGATCTTTGGTCGTTGCATGCTTCGAACTACCCATTCCACCGGGCACCCTCACATCCATGATTATTTGGAGCCTATTTCCGCTCCAACCGTCTATTCAGTCGGTGCTCTGCATTTACCTGCATCCCCTTAATTGTAAACTGTCTCCCTCCGCATTGCCCTCAACCACTGCCTGAATGTACCTTGGTGGAAAGTTCCAAAAGCCTCCGTGATGGCTTTCTAGCCACACTTTCGCTCTGGCAAGCTCAAAATATATGACAATACAACCTTATCAAAGGCTTGTCAACTGTCAAGTCACATACTCTCCAAAAACAACCTTGGGAACTGCCTACTCATACCATTTCCTACACACCTAGCTTCATGAACATATCGCACAGCTAGTCGTGACGTTAACTGTACATCATTAAGCTGACACACGCGTATTGTATTCAAAAATAGTCACGCCCATCTTCATCGGCTCCACATGCCCGTTCCCTAATATCCCCACTAGAATGTCCGTTATCGTTTTTGAAGTTGGGGAGTGTCGTCTTGCTGCACCAGTTAGAGATTGAAACCATACTTGGCTGCCTGCTGTTTCGAGATGCAGTGTAATGTAAACCGTATTGCCCTCTGGTAGACCTATCTGACACCTCCAAATTTTTTAAATATTCATTATGGATAGGGCTACCATACTGCTTTGGTTGAACGCAGCGCCCTTGGTGGACCCAAAAATATCGTTGATACATTGTGGTCTTGATTAATCACGAGTAGCCTGCCAATCCTAACTGCCCAGCTAACCCCAACTGACTTACCGATGGTGTTCAAGCTTAAGGCCGTCCACGCACCCAGGTAAGACATCGTGATTACGACGCCACAACTGTGCTAAATAGCCTGATGGTTTCTCCGTAGTTCATAACTCTGCTCTCTCCCTGCCAAGCGTGTTACATGCGTGCACAAGACCGGCTCAATCTGCTGAATTAGTGCGACACTACAACTCCCCGTGTAACGCACTCTTATGCTATCTAGGCAAACGGCTATCTTTCTTGACCATTACCACATACGTTGTTTTCTCAACTTGCCGAAAAATAATTTACGCAAATACTCCTTCTCCCTGTTTGCGCCTCGATGTTGGCGGGTGCTGAGCGCCTAAAACACGATGCACCAAGTTACCACCAATGTTGGCTTCTTGCATTGCAATTTGGGTGAAATTCATCAACAAAAACTTAAGTATGGTCAGTGGTTTGTTCCATGCCTCTTGCACTATATTAGCAGTATATTTACAGGGTTAGCCAGCACCTGATTTCAGGGATAATCAGCACAAATATACCTGTACCTTGTCTCACTTAGTCACATGCAATCACCAGCCTAACAGAAAAACACGTCATTTTCTAATACTGGACCCCTGTGATCCTGCATCGACCTCGTTCTAGGTATGTAGCTAATCCAAAATCTTGCCTCCCACAGAGTTACATATCCCCGGTCCAATTATCTCAACCATGACGCTCTTTACGGGGCTGTCCGGATGCCGAATAACGTCAGTCCAATGACGGCTCGGCACTCGCATACTCGGTCTGATAGAAAATCTGCAACTATTTTCTCCTCACTCTGGACTGTCCCCTCAAGCACCCTCGAAACCCCAGCTGCAATGACGAACAAACCGCTTACCTGGCCTTTACACCACTGTGACGAATTCATTCTAGTCCGCTCCAACCTCATCTCAAATTAACCCATCTCGGTTTACTATTAGTTGTCCTCCCCACAGAGCCAATAATTTTTCTAGGTTCTCATTCCATTCCATGCGTCAGCACTGATTCGCTCTCCTGTCTCAGCTACGGTTTTCCGTTTTAGTTCGAATCGACCGACCGGGCCACCGCGCTACCCCTGCCTTTCCTGGTTTGTTGTTCTGGTTCCATGTTTGTCACAAGTTACTGTTTTCCATCACATGTCCGACACGATCCCTTGGTTTCGCCATCCTCGTTTTGTGTTTGAACCTGACAACTTCAAGTGGATATGTTCCATATCGGTAGAAAACTAGTGACGATATTCCCCTGCCATCGGTGTTCATCGCATTTAGGTCAGACCTGTTTAGGCATGGCCTTACTGGCACCGTATATTGCCCAATTTGTTGTGTGACTGGCTCGCTTCCACCATTTTATGCACGCCCGAAACTGACGTGGGTCGCGCTTTCGCTCTGACCATACCACCTTCCTACACAACAGTTTGGAGTAAACGTCATTATTAACTCTAAACTACTGGTCATCCCATTGTACTCTCCTCGCGCAGCACGTAAACCCACTTATTCTTCACATGCAACCGTCAAAAAGTCACTGTACTAACACAGTGTGTGCTGACTGTACTACAAAATCCAACAAACTTACAAGCCGTGATAAATTATTTGTCTTTGTCTGATAGGACACCTGCTGCCCCAAAAGAAAACTTCTTCCTACATAGGCTGCAAATACTGCTGCATTTTGAGTTTTCGCAGACAAACATGACGTAGTTGTTATTCATGTACAGTTTTTGTCAGACACTGAACTTTTCGAAAAACAAAAAACGGGGCCATAAAACACCATGAACATACCTGTAGTTGCTCTAAAGTGATCGAACATGAAAATGATAACATCACTGTCGGAAATTATACGTTTTATCTTTTTATTCACCGGTACAAATATAATGTTCAGTACCGAAATTTATCTTTTTCCTTAAACAATACTTACTCAGCGGTGTCTGTTAAATTATTGAACGTCTTTGGGCTTGTGTATTTCCTGTACGCGGGTGTTGAAAAGTGTCACACTTGATGGAACAAATTCAATAATTTCTCAGGCAGTCGTATTATCTACGACGAACGACCGGTATGTAATCAAGATTAGGTGATCACAAGCATCATTGAACGAAAACGAACTTGAAACTGGGGATTACAGTATACAAAGTATCCGCAAAAGCAGTCTTAATTTTGGTCGCGGAACATGATTCCTAGGCGTTGAGGACACCAGGTTCTTCTGACCATGTACCCGTTGCTGCCATCACTGTGAACCACGCTTTACTTATTGATGAATGTTCTCCGAGTGGACAAAAGATTAAACTTTGGGTTTGGAAGAGTTATGTGAGTGGATTTCCACTCCGTTTCAATTTGTTGCTTTGCATACCACGCTCTGTGGGATGCAAGAAAAGTTTCACTGGTACCAAATCTGGGCAGGTAAACACAGATCAAATTACGTAGTAAGGACACTTAGCGCCTGCTGTAGCCGGTCTAGATTCCATCCATGGAATTTCTTATATGAACAAACCTGGCACAACGCACTTCTACCCTCTAAATTCTGCATGGTCACATCAACAAGCAAGCCCAACCACTACGTCAAGGTGTTAGCACAGTCAGGTGTGGCGCTGGAAATGGCTTGGAAAGCATTCAGGCATTTAGAAATCAGACTAATTCGTGGTCATCTCGTGGGTTGTATACAAGGCCAAGAATACATCTGTGCACGCATTTCGTTTTACGTTAACGGTCCTAATCTGCCTCGAAGCTGAATGGAATGGTTTAATCGAAAAAGCCCGAGGAGACGTACCCAGCTTTGTCTTTACGAAGCAGTCCAGGTGCACATCGTGGCGAACCTTTTAGCCGACCGCCCGAGAGAATGATGAATGTAGCCACGGGATTTGCCAGCAACCAAAGAAAATGGCCACAGTGCTTGGTGTCCACAGATTTGCAGAACGAGTCTGCAGATCTGAGTGCAATCGAGAAGGCTCATTCTATAGCTAGATCGTTGTACTGTAAACGGACTCGCGAACGCAATCTTTAAGCATGTTAATTCGGAGGACACAGTGACCACGAAGGACGCCGTCCGTTGCTGTGGGTCCTCGTCTAGTTTGAGGTTGATGACCATCCAACACTGGAGGCTGACTGCTCTGTCCAGCGACCAAATGGTGGAATGGCGTCAACCATTTACACAATTAGGTGCGCCACGCAGCATGTGCCTTGGTGCCCCAAACAGCCTCAGGTCGCTGACCAACTGTTCCAGTTGCTCATTAAAACCTTCAAAGACGACGGCTGTTGCTTGCGAACCGGAGACAAAAACACACCTCATTCTGCTGCGTCCTGTTTGGCCAGCCAGCTTGGAAGGATAGGGACACGCAGTACGCGAAACGCATGTGGAAATTTCAAAAAATGTGGCAAAACAAATGGTTCTGAATACTGAGGCCAGGTGAACACCATAAACCGATGGGGATGAAGATGGGGATGAAGGTGGAGGAATTCGAAGTGGAGACAAATGGCAAGTTTCTTCTCGAAAATGTGGTTAAAATTGGATCTAAGTAGATTCACTGGTGTCACTGTTGTAGCGAATTCAGGTGAAGGGGATAGTTTCGAAGAGGAGATAGCGCCAATGCATGGGGCCGAACGAACACTGTAAATGAAATTGAACTTGTGGAAGATGCAGACCGAAATTGCAGCAGAAAACCAGGTAGCTCAATTCCGAGTGGAAGTGCCAGTAGGTGAGAACAAATTCGTACCGGAGGCAATCGGGGCCGGGTGAAAAATTTGATCATAGTTCCAATTACAGGCTTGAGTGGGCGACAGGTGACGGTCGAGGGTGGGGAGAAAATAGTTGCGGGAATGCCATCGGACCGGGTGTAGCAGTACCATGCCATCATTGCACTGACATACTTCGGTTTCCGGATAGCCCCGTAACGTTCGTCAGAGTTGCCGAAATAGGACGGAGGTTACGCATTTCCGCGGCCAGTAGGTTGGACGAGGAGATTGACGCAGGTAGAGTCAGGCGAATGTAGAGTCACGGGTAATTTTGATTCGGTTAGACGGCCACATATGTGTAGACCGGGACTAGCCAGCCGGAATAAATGACAGCTATACGAGGCGTTTGAAGCAACTACAGCCGAAATCTGAATCCTTGGAAGAGAAGAAACTAAGAAGAAATAGGGTGAGAGCAGTAGCATTCCGGGAGGCATCAGGTAAAATGGTGTCCAATAGAAAAAATCTGAAAGCGGAAAAGAATCAGTCAAAGGAACCCAGGAAATGGTGGATTTTTGTCGGTTGACCCAGCAACCAAAAGTTAGCTGGGGTTGACGATGTATTATTAGGATATAACAAATCATCATTC
>NW_008751776.1:1361574-1393164 GCF_000715545.1 Opisthorchis viverrini | reverse complement strand
TCCCCCTCTCCCCACCCCATTAATAACTCTCTCCGTGTAGGCCCAGCACTTAGGACTGATGACTCCGTTCGTCATGCATCGGTTTTGCGTGCAGCATCTGCTCGTCACATGGTGCCGACATCTTCAGGAACCTCCAAATCAGTCCTCAAGCCTCGACACCCAGTCTATCCACGGCAGTGAAGCATCAGTGTTGAACACTGATGTCATGCTGTCGATGGTGATGATGATGAGTGTAACCGCTTTCATTTCACGTCATTGTTTGTCCTCAGGGGACCTTTCCTGCATGTATTTGGCTTTTTAAAAGCGGTTTTATCTGGCAATGCCTAGGCCGTTTCGCATCCCAGTCCTCTCGTTAGGCCACCAGCCACTATTTTATATTCCTGTTATTAATTTCGGGTTATTTATTTGTTTGCGTGTTGTGCGATGCGGTTCTTAGCCATCTGATGCTCAGCTTCCCCCTTGCTTTCAAAGCAAGGCCTGTGATATGAGTCGGTTCTTAGCCATCTGATGCTCAGCTTCCCCCTTGCTTTCAAAGCAAGGCCTGTTATCGATATGAGTCATTTTATTCCCCTAATGGTTGCCAAAGTTGTGATGCGTTACCTTTGCAATGATCGTCATCGCCCGTTGATTTGGCACCGCTGCCCCCTCAACATACCGCAACAGGTGCTTGTCATTATCACGATATATTGATTTCCGCTGGTCGTCAGTGGAACGGGAACCATGACCTCAGCGGACGATGGACCGCTGATTCCTGAGACAGAAACAGGCTTCATGGAATGGACTGCCCCTTTCGTGTCCCATTTCATCACTAGACACCGCTTACAGTACACCACATAATCCATCACCTCACTTCTCATCCCGGGTCAGTGAGCTCTGGGCCAAAGTAAGTCATGGTGCACCCAGTATGTGCTATCTCATGTCATTCGCCGATAAGCATCCGTCTCAAGACGCAAGATGTCACGGGCAGCACAGCAACCGAATGGATAGCGCCCCGGGAAATTAAGTCAGCTTCATTCAGACTCAGCCGATCAAACTGATTCCGGAACGTTTCCGATTCCTTGTCTCCCTCTCCGTTATCAATGCTCCTTCCGTCAACGAGGAGGCTGCAGCCTTCGGTAACACAGGATCCTGTCGTTGGGGATCCAGTTCGAGGACGAGGCCATTGGCCCCAATCTTGATCCTGGGGGTCTCATCTTCAGCCTCTGGTCTCGACAGTCAATCAGCCAAATGGTTCTCCTTCCATAACAAATGCCGAATCGTGAAGTCGTAATCTTGCAACCGGAGTGCCCAGCGCGCGAGATTTCCGCGAGGATCTCTGGTGTTTCCGATGCACTCCAGGATTTTGCGATCGGTTTTGGCATGAAACCTTTATCCAAGAAGGTATGACCTCTAATTATCCAGGGCCAGACAACCGCTGAACGTTCTTCCTCAGTAGTTAAGTAGTTGTGTTCAGCGTCAATCAGGACACGACTGGCATATACAATAACTCGGTTCTTCTGCTTTAGGACTGCGCCGATACCGAGATCACCAGCATCCTTTGCAACAGTGAACATCTCTTGACCCTGGGCAGTCTGAGAGTCAATTGCTGATCCAGCATCCGCAATTGGCACGCTCAAAAGACTCATTTGCTTTCCTAGTACATTTGAATTTCAGATTTTGCCCGAGCAAATCGTGGAGCAACAATCGTGTTGAAATACTCGACAAATCGGTTGTAGTACGCTTCTCGTGCCTGAAACTTCCATGGAGACCGCTTTGAATTGGGAACAGCACAATCCTCGATCTTTGCCAATTTTTCTGGCAGGGGCTATCTACTCTGGGACCCACTTTATGTCCCAGCAGTGTCACTGAACTCAGAGGGAGCCGTGTCTTATTATCATTTATCAGCAGACTAGCCTCCCGGATGCGCTTCAATACGGCCTTCAAGTGAACCACGTGCTCCGGTTACGAAATTGCCTACACAACGATATCGTCCCAATACGCGGCAAAATTCTGGAGTCGTTAAACGAAGCATCAACCGCCGCAATGTGAATGGTGTCCCAGACAAACCAAACAAATCCGTCCAAATTTTTGGCATCCGTCCATCCGTCCTCCTCTGCCTTGATAAATGGTTGCCAGTAACCGGAACGCGACACCGTGAAATATCGTGAATGCCGGAGGGAATCGAAAATCTTCGCAAGCAAAGGGACAAGTACAACCCGGTTTGCGACCAGTATTTCCAAATGCTTGAATTGCATGTAAAACCAGTATTTTCCGCTCGCCTTCCCTACAAGCAAAGCCGGGGAGTTGTACGCACTATTGGCCTCCTCGATTATGCCATTTTTCAGCATCTCTCGAATTCGTTTATGGACATCCTCCCGTAGGGAGAACAGCAGCTGGCGGGGGCCATGAAATAAAAAACGTTCTGACGAGAGTGGAATTTCGCGTTCAGTCTGTGGGCAGATGTCAAACAGATCCTCATCGCCCGTGAACAGTTGAGAACACTTCTCGACCACGGACTTTACTGAAGGAAACTTTCGGACATGCAGCTCACTGATGGTAGTGTTAGAATAACCTTCAAGATGGACTGCGTCATACTTTGTCACCAGCTTTCTCTGCTTAAGGTCAACCACGGAATCTGTGCTATTGAGAAGATCTGCCCCCAATATTGTCCGTCCAATGTCTGGGCTGATCAGAAACGCGGGCTGCAAGGACTTGCCGCCTAGGCATATTGAGCAAATCGACAATCCGTCAATTTTCAGTCGATATCCACCAACTGCTCTTACGGCCAGCGCGCAAGGGGTGCGATCAGCTTGGTTCCCTCTCCGCCTCCGCGATACCCCTGCTCCTGTATCAATCAAGCACAACTCCTTTGAGTCTATCTCGATAATGACTTGTATGGTAGCCTTTGTCACTGCGCTATCAATCAACCTGGAAAAGGGGAAGTAATCCAAATTTTTCCATTATGAACGCTTGGTCAGGTAAAAGAGCAATTAATCTTCCCATGATCAGGCGTGCCGCACTTGTAGCATCGGTTTGTTTGAGCGTGCCTCCGCGATTCCCTGATGACTGTAAGCTACTCGGCGATTTGGTTCACTCTGTTTTCTTGTCCCTTCACCGCTGACTCCTCCCTGCTCTCCCACGACTGGAATATGGCCAGTGGGGCCTCGACCCATTCCCGTGCCAGATGCTCCAGTTGTTCCACAGTCAACTAACCAATCTCTCTTGCGAGACGCTGGCTGCACACCTTCGACGGGTTGGTCAGACAGTAGCTGCTGGCGCGACACACAGTCCAGTTCCGGCAAGGCTCGACTGCTGCATGCTGGCAAGAAACACTGTCGCCCACCTGTCTGTCGCGCTCCGGCCTTCATGGACCGCCTTATAGCCTCCTGGTGGTTGGCCGATGTGTCGTGCTTCTTCACATGAGCTTTTCTCGCAGCGGCCTAGTCCATCTTCCCAGGGCTTTTCTGGCCATATCCAGGACAGCCTTGTTACGGCTATCTGCTTTCCGAGTTTGAGTCACGCGTGCCAATCCAGGAAAACGACCAAGAAATCCGAATTATGGAATCACGGTACTATTGCAAATATAATAATATACATATTCAACAAGCCTCAACGGATTCTCCTCCGCAGACACCGTAAGGTTACAAAGCAAGGCGGTACAATTACCAGCCTGAGGATAAAGCGCAGATTACTACGCCTCAAAATCGATATCGTCACAACCGAACAGATATCGACGGCGAGCAGCCGCAAAAATCACAATGTCCGACCAAAGTCCGTAAGAGTTATAAAAATAGTTCAGTAAAACAAGAGGGTTTCAGTTCATCTGGTTAAGGGGAATAAATATGGGGATTGGCTATCACTTTGGGTTGGAAACGGGAGCACACTGTTGGCAAGCTGTCTTCTACACGCCTTCGCTCGGCTTCTGAAGAGGATCTTTAGCGCGGCCAAATTATCGCGGCCGGTGTCCAGGCCGCAACACCCTCGAAGTCCTCCAGGAAGGTCCGAACAGCCCCACCATCAGAGGGTTGTGGCCACGGGATCTTCATCCCTATCTTGCGGAGTTGTCAGATAGGAAACACCAACTTAACAGCTACAAACTCTTGGGTAGGGGGGCAAAACTTTTATGTGCATCTGGTTTATCAGGCTAAGCTAGGAGAGGAAATAACGTTCAGTGTCAACCTAGTCAATGTCTGAGGTGAGCCCTCGCCGGCAAATGCCAACTGAACAGCTACAGGCTATTGGACAGGGGAGCAAAACTCTCATATGCATCCTGTTTACAAAACTGAAAACCCATCTTCTCAATGAACGCGTCTTCCTGAAATTTCCTGGATGTTCATTGACTATTACTCATAATACAAGGCAATCCATAAGTTCCGAACCGAATCTCACTTTTCAACAGACGTCGAGCGGATTTGCGAGAAAAAATACTGCTCGCATGCCCGATCAGTAGTGTACACCTTTACAAGCGTATGGGTCGCCAAGCCCCGAGTCACTACTGTCAGCTCCACGAACTAAATGGTGCATTGAAAAAACTGCCAAAAGCCACGAGCCATGACTGCGGGTATTTAGGTAACTATGAGGTTTATATGTAAATGATCGCTTGAGAAAAAAGGAGATAAGAACTTTTGCACTTTGTCTGGCTGATTAATTATACTTGGGTTTGTGCACCCTCAACTAAGACGAAGGCGGCAACGCCTTGCACGTCGATATCAGCCGTGATCCTAGCGGAGTACTTTCAGCCTGTATCGTGTATATTTTCTTAAATTACACGAAAGGACGGTCGTTGGTCGTTCGTATTTCTTAGTAGAATTAGACAAATGACAACTGAGACGGATCCAAAAAACAGTTGCAGTGTACTTCAATGGATTTTCTGAGTTGAATTCCAAGCTCAGAACCATGGGCGATAGACGAGTCACTCGTGCTGCCGGAGAGATGGCGGTTATACGTACCCACCACGGTCAACGTAACAAAACGACCGTTTCTGCAGAGCGTGCTCGTCTAGTACACGATGTTTTCATTCCTCGTGCTACAGGATCTGCATGTAATAAGGCACCCATCGTTCATAATTACGGCTTGTGCATCAATAAACAACTTCAGCTATCATATTATTATTTGATTAGGGGGAGCAGGCCAGTGAAACAGCCCAGTCAGTTCGAACAACCAAACACTAAACAACCACTGAAAGGGGCAAGTCGGGGAGGCTAATGAGGCGACTGCTTACTCTCAGGCCATTGGGGTCGATTGGAAATATTCAGAGCCTTTGCACTATGGCTGAATTACGGTGAAGCATTGGTTAGAACCGCCATGTCAATAAGGGTGCACCATAACGCCGTACATGTGTGTGAACGGGTGGGCGATGGAACCAAACACGCATTTCATTTATTGATCTTACTCAGACCCACTATTGAAAGTGCATGCACCGTGAACGTGCATGCACCGCGTGTAATCAACGAATGCCGAATGGTTCAAAACAGTGAGAATATAGGAGTTCGGTTTAGCTAATGTTGCTTAAACCTAGACAAGGCAGCGCAACAGAAAATAAGAACGGCCGTTTTAGATGCTGTCAGGTCGTTCTCACTAGTTGGAGTTTTCAATGATGGGCTTGTATCATTCTTCCCTTTCAGCTACTTAGCTGTTAGTTCTTACCACCGTCAATGGTTGCCTGGGCTTTAGGGGCCAGTACGTTAAGCTCTTCTGAAGTTATCCGTCTTGGAGTAAACGGATGGTGGTTTACGTCGAAGCGCTTCAAGTGCTGGCAACAAGCATTTCAAGGGGGTTATACGGAAGGTAAAAGGTGACTTTAAGATTGTGAGTTTGTAACACATGGCTATGGGGTTTGGCTCTAACTGCTTTAAAGATGGGAGCCTGCCTGTGTGAGAGTTCTGGGGACACTGAGGACATCTAGCCACCTCTCGTTTTAATGTAGGAAAGCCCCCCAAATACCATAGCTACTCTCCCCTGGATGGCCTTTTGAAATTTCTCTTCCATATCCGGGTATGGGGGCTGAGCCTATTTGTTGTAATCACGCGTCGGCTACTCACTGTGTCGGGGCATTTTTTCGCTGGTTTGCTTCAGGCCATTCGTTAACCTTCATGGATGGCACGCAGGTTTTTCGCAGTCAGTAGTGCGGTGGCTGGGTCGCAATCTGGCTTCCGTGCACATTATTACCCACGGGTGTCTGGAAAACATGAAAGACAAAGCTCTGTTCACAATCAAGGTACTGCGTTGCAGTGTCGGGCAAAACATCAAGTAGAATTACGTACCGATCCAGGGTCGGGATGGACCAGCTGTTTGAACTGGCAGAACAGTGATCCTCATCCATACATTCTCCTTCTCTAAGGACACCAAGAAGAAGTCCAACTTGAGGTAGCTTCCTGTTTGTGCTCTATAGTTACCCGTCAAATTATGAGTTGTCCTTCTCTGCTTTTGGCCTTCAAAAACTTCTATAATTATAGTTTTCCGATCATAAAGCGCAGTCGGTGATTTCTCGACTGCAGTATGACATTATTTTATTCGCCTGAGAAATCCAACCAGATCTTTGGATATTTGCTTGCAGTGTTCGAGAATTTATTGCAAATAGTCTATGGTGAACACTATCCTCTTTCCGCCAGACCAAGGAGGCGCTTTTTTGGCAGCCCACGCGACAGATAGTGTTGCGCCACATCACAGACCGTTAACCGGACGTTAATAGGTCAAAATGGCAATTACACTCGTTTGCATATCTATTTGGTTTTGAGGGGGACTCACAATGAACTCAGGTAAATGTCTTGTTTGTGATGCCCAGAACCATCATAAAAAAGAGGTTCAGATGGGTTCCAGGCAAGTCTTCCATCAAAATCAAACTGGTATGTAAGTGAGCGCATCTCGTGAATTTACTACTGTGACGAAAACTAGAGAACTGTGCATACCCAATGAACCCCAAGAAAGGTGAAACCGGTCGTGGACTGTCAAAGGGTTTTCAGCTACTCTAAGAGTAGTTTGTTAGGCCAGAATAACTTTTTTGCCGCCGAATTCTGAAGAAAGGTGGGAAACCTCTCAGCCTTTAATCTAACCGTGATAGAGATACAAAAATCGTTCCCAGTTATGTAAACACTTGGGGTTGAACTAACTGCAAGGTGGGCAAATTTTCGGATTCAGCTCCCGTAGTACTTGGATGAAATTACGTCGGCTTTGTTAATCTTACGTTGAGCGATATCCGACATCGCTTTGTATAACCGAGATTATTAGCTGTCTTAGTTACTATCGCGGCGTAAACGTGGTTGCGTCCCACGAAAACGTAGCCTTGGAAAATTTTTGGAATTTTTCCTGAGTTATGGAAATAAACTTTTATCGTTAGCCGGAAAATAATTTCATGTCGATTTCGCGGCGATTTACGCAGGACAGGACTAGGTGTGTTGCCGTTAGAGAGAAGAATGGTTTAGGTGTGTAGTAGCTTTGCGATCATGTACTACGCTTTCATCAAGGCAACATGAGCCGAGTTTTATGCAACTTTCATTGTTGTGAGAGAGTTCAAAAACTGCACTGTACGTTGTCCTTGAGAAACTATTTTGATTGTGTCTTAATCCTAAATTTTGTCAAAACTCTGTTACCCAATAATCAAATGTGTGGTGCTGTTGCTGATTGTCTCTAGGAGAAAATGAAGAGTTCGGAGTCCCTGATCTGTCACTAATTGGAAGCTTGTTTCGCCCCCAATCTATAGTACTGCTATGCCTAGGTTCTTGTGCCCATACAGGGCGACTCTTGTACATTTGTTTGATCTTCCACCATGTTTTTGAATGCTGATAGTTCGATTCAAGTTCCTGTGCACGGAAATCGGCGAGGAAAGGGTGAATAGAAGCCGAAATGTTCGCTTGCTCCCCATTTTGTTTAGCCATTTTCCGTGAATCGGTTCGTATTCGGGCATTTTGATATCTCCAAAGAACGCCTATATTAAAGACTTGGTAAAGACATGTGTGCGATCCTGTGCTAGGGCCGTGATCTCAAAACAAGGACTAGGTTACTTAGCCTAAACGCACGATCTAGGTGTCCTATCTGACAGGTAACGTGTAGTCTAATTCACCAACGGACGGTCAGTAATAATTGCGAGGAAACCGAATTCTACGAACTTCACCCGCGTTTGTTCAGTAGTCGCAATTGGGCAGTGAACAATATATTGAACTGGACTTGGGCAGACAGTACAGATAGGTAGACCGTGGTTCTATAGGAAATTAACAGTAAAGCGTGAGGAGAGTTAAAGAAAGGCTTACGGCTAGATTGAACCTTGGGCAGTTAGCAGCACAGTATGACACACGAAGGGCAGCGCGCCATCGGACAAATTAAGCGGGAAAATTGTTGTTCAGTTCAACGTGGGACAAAATTTCAAATCCAGAAATAAATGTAAACAAATCTGAGATAGAGTCAGTCTTGTATAAACCAGATTGGTTTAGTTTTGAAACTTGAGCAGTCACGGAAAGGTGGTGAACTAGCCTGAGGAATAGGGAAACAACTAATTACGTCACGTAATTAACAGCTTCTTCAAAAATTGAGCTCTACTTGCACTGGTGTCTGCCGTCATAAGGATGTGTTGCGCCTTATATGTTTGAACGAATGTGCATATTTGAACCTACTGAGGATATTGCAGGGAATTTCATTGCAATGACCGCCAAGAAGTGGCTTGGGTTGTAAAGTTTGTTGCTGCATATTATCACAACGCCTGGCTTCACAGTTGATGGTTAGCAAAATCGTGAGCTGCCCATAATTTTACGCGGTATTGTTCTACGAGACAATTTGACTATTTTACTTAAAGGATGAAGCAACGTGCAAATGTGCAGCCTGTTGGACCACTGAATCAAAAGTTCTGGTTTCGCATGGGCCCTCTTGAGCTAGAAAGGGGTTAAATTTTAGTGGAACAAAATTTCTTCAACTGGAATCTGGCCTAAAAGGACCACAGAGTAGACAAAGCATTGAACCCAGAGCTATCCGACCGCCTTGCACAAGGGAATAGGAGAGATGTCACCGAAATCCAGTGAAGCTACGAGTCCAGGCGCCTTTGGTCGAGTAAATGATAATGAAACAAAGGATAAAAAAGCCATAACTGAAGTATATTTGAAGATATTTTTGGGGTAGAGACGTAACTTTGGTCACTCTTTGAGCGAACACTTGGTAAAAGGAAAAACAGGGAAATTAGACAGCGTGCATGCTGTTTGTTTTCCATTGTGGCTATATCAGGTAGCGAAATGAGAACCAAGGCAATGGTCACTTTGGCTCTTTGTCATCTTTTAAGGGATGGGTTCAGGGAGTCATGTTTAGGCAAGAGCTTATGAGGAATATGGGGTATAGAGTGGCGTTTGGTTAGCTTGTTCGTACGGCACCGACTTCGGAGCTTGCGATGAGTTCGCAGTACTCTTCGAATACCGTTAAACTTTTGAAATCATCCAGACTTTGTGGAACGCACCGAATGCAACCTGTTTTGGTGACCTACATGACGCCAAATAGCGACCGAGTGATATGCCGAAGAAAATGTAGGCCAATCGTTCAGGTGATAAGGCCCGAAAACTTTCTGCGAATAATTTTGAACGGATGAGGTAAAATAATAACTAACAGAACAGGGCTATGTGTGGCTATCGCCCCCCCAAGGAAGGCATGATCAACGAGGATGATCGTCTGTAACAAGCGCTAGGAGGCAATAATTCGAGCTAACGGTACCAATGAGTAGGACTGAGACTTGAGCAGTCACGGAAAGGTGGTGAACTAGCCTGAGGAATAGGGAAACAACTAATTACGTCACGTAATTAACAGCTTCTTCAAAAATTGAGCTCTACTTGCACTGGTGTCTGCCGTCATAAGGATGTGTTGCGCCTTATATGTTTGAACGAATGTGCATATTTGAACCTACTGAGGATATTGCAGGGAATTTCATTGCAATGACCGCCAAGAAGTGGCTTGGGGTGTAAAGTTTTTTGGTGCATATTATCACAACGCCTGGCTTCACAGTTGATGGTTAGCAAAATCGTGAGCTGTCCATAATTTTACGCGGTATTGTTCTACGAGACAATTTGACTATTTTACTTAAAGGATGAAGCAACGTGCAAATGTGCAGCCTGTTGGACCACTGAATCAAAAGTTCTGGTTTCGCGTGGGCCCTCTTGAGCTAGAAAGGGGTTAAATTTTAGTGGAACAAAATTTCTTCAACTGGAATCTGGCCTAAAAGGACCACAGAGTAGACAAAGCATTGAACCCAGAGCTATCCGACCGCCCTTCACAAGGGAATAGGAGAGATGTCACCGAAATCCAGTGAAGCTACGAGTCCAGGCGCCTTTGGTCGAGTAAATGATAATGAAACAAAGGATAAAAAAGCCATAACTGAAGTATATTTGAAGATATTTTTGGGGTAGAGACGTAACTTTGGTCACTCTTTGAGCGAACACTTGGTAAAAGGAAAAACAGGGAAATTAGACAGCGTGCATGCTGTTTGTTTTCCATTGTGGCTATATCAGGTAGCGAAATGAGAACCAAGGCAATGGTCACTTTGGCTCTTTGTCATCTTTTAAGGGATGGGTTCAGGGAGTCATGTTTAGGCAAGAGCTTATGAGGAATATGGGGTATAGAGTGGCGTTTGGTTAGCTTGTTCGTACGGCACCGACTTCGGAGCTTGCGATGAGTTCGCAGTACTCTTCGAATACCGTTAAACTTTTGAAATCATCCAGACTTTGTGGAACGCACCGAATGCAACCTGTTTTGGTGACCTACATGACGCCAAATAGCGACCGAGTGATATGCCGAAGAAAATGTAGGCCAATCGTTCAGGTGATAAGGCCCGAAAACTTTCTGCGAATAATTTTGAACGGATGAGGTAAAATAATAACTAACAGAACAGGGCTATGTGTGGCTATGGCCCCCCCCAAGGAAGGCATGATCAACGAGGATGATCGTCTGTAACAAGCGCTAGGAGGCAATAATTCGAGCTAACGGTACTGAATACAGGTGGTTAACCAGCTTTCAAATGCAAGCTGTGCAACAAGAAGTAAAGCAGAATAGGTAAACATGCACCACTTAGTGCGATTTCGGGCAGAGTGACGTCACTAAAGTCGGCTTGCCAACACATAGGGTAATGTAAGATGGAACGAAAAGTCTGTGCAACTTATACAGTGTGTCGGCGGTCCACACTTGAGGAAGTTAAACACGGCTCGATAGTTAAGTTGGGTTTACTCCTTGGCGTCGTGACAGTGTGGTGATCCGCATGTCAAGAGCACCTGATTAAGTCACGAAATTTTGCGGGCCAATGATATCTTGGCATCGCGTAGTCTTACCTTACTTCAGGGGAGTATATTACACCATTTTCCCGATGGCGCTGCCACAAACATGCCCAACGATATACACCTTCGAGCTGGAAAAGCCATTCTTTCCAACACCGCAGTCCTTTGTTTGGATGATCCAGATTGCAGCCTATACCTTGAATTCTCCAGCTTGGCCAACGGGTTGCAGTGTACAGGTTGCGTACACTTACCATGACATCAACATATGTAATAGAATACCACCTGATATACCAGATTTAACGAAGCTGGCTAGTAGCGGTTTTCCTACGCCTTTGGACAACACGTGAAAGCGATAAGTGTGCGGGAGGGTCAGACGCGTAAATCTTTGGGCACATATTGTAGCTGGGGTGTCGCTTGCGTTTTTCGAGTCAGATTTGTTCGTCTAGACGTCAGGGAGCAATTTTACAGCTCGTGCAAATCCGCGAATCTAGGGAACTCGGTTGGTCTCGTTTTCACTACTCTATCTGCACGGCCTAACTGCACCCCGATTAGAAGCGACTCACATTTATCGCGGATGCGGCGCTGTACATAGTATCCAATCGGTTGGACCACGAGCACGCAAGTAGAGCAAAAGTATTCTTTTTCAGAATGCCTGGAGCGTCGCAGTGCGGCGAGTTTGAATAGTGGCAGAGCTGTTTTTTAACACTGGGTCTACGCATTAAGTACGGCTTTTCTCTGCGGTCCAGACACAGTCACGAGAGTAGCTTTCTCGTCGAACTTCTGCAAATCTTACACTAGACCACCTAAGCTTTCCGTAAGGTTCTCGAACTCTTCCATTATACTATGTTCAAACCCGCTTTGAGAATAAACCAAGAGCACGGAAAACCGTCGTGCCAGCGGAATCACCTATTCATGGATTGATACACTGGATCGAGGCATTCACCCAAGCGTGTCCAAAAAACTGTGCTTTCTCGTCCAGGCGCTTCCGTTCATCTTAAAAGTGTGAGCGAGAAAAGAGTGTAGCACTGCTTTTAATTCATCAGTGCGGGGCAGTAAGCTCGCCAACGAGAGGAACAGAAATAAACGTCGAAAATTGTCTCGAACCGATTAACAGATGAACCACCCTCGGAGGAAGGCTGCATTACGCACTAACAGCCCGAAATGAGAAAAACTGTTGCGTAACAAAAGCGTGTGCCTCGAGTTTGAAAACCTTCTAACCATATCCTCGGCGGTAGCTGCATCAGCGGTGAAAAGCGGGTCCCATTAGCCGCACAATGTTCTTTGCTGCAAAACCTCCAGGTTTGAGTGAAACTTTTTGAACCAAAATGTTGCATTTTGTTGCGCATGTGCTCACGCAGGAAATCATCTTAATCTAAATCCATATTTTGCAGCTCACCAAACTTCATTGCCTACTGAAGCAATCATACCCCTGGCGTGAATGTCTGATGGAATAATTTCTCAGCATCACTGAGACCACGAGATGCCCGAATGCAGCTCAAACGTTCGGCGTGGTGCTCTTAATTCTGTTACCTGATTGCTTCAGTCGATAAGGGACACGTCATAGCTTTTGAAATTGCAATTCCATCGTGCGAATACTGATCGCCGCTTTTCACGGCCAAACCTTGTTCAAACAGGGTGCATGTAAGTGTTTGGTCTCCTCGCAGGAGACGATACTTCAGAGATAAGAGGTCAGACATCGCGATACCCTGGTTGCAGGTGAGGAAAAGTGAAAGCCTAGAGATCCACATACCGAAGGACAGGTCTTTACTGGACTCTAACGATACCGGTGTAACCTCTGAACTTGAACTTAAATTTTTGTTTGTTTCCACTATTTTACATCAATGGTCTTTCGCTTTTGTGGGGGTCCGATTCAACCTCAATCATGACTATCAATTCGCTTAGCATGGAAAGCACCTCTTCAACGAAGAAAGTAAGAGGCTGAAATATCTGCGTTTTTCTTATAATAAATGTATGAGGAATAAATATGCACGATGAAATGACGTGATTCGTAGCCGAAGTCTCCTCATGGTTCCGTGTTCGGACCAGTGTTTTTTTTCGGATGCATGAGAGGTCCAAGGTGATACGTACACATTTCCTACCAGATCATTTCAAAAGCGATTGGACTAATATGGGCATCGTTTCCAGGACAACACCAACAGACTGCACTAATTGACTGTAGATCGTAATCCCCACTGGAAGTCAGTGGAATTATCGAAATGTAGACTCCTTGAAAAAAAATACCGGTGCCGCTCATGCTGCATAATTTATTCAGTAAAGTTGCAGTTATGGGAGTGATGAGGACAGACGAATTAGGGATAAACGCTACACGGGATCGGATCTCAACGGTGAAATTTATGTTCATTGAGCGGATAATTAAGGGGGAATTCGCGACACAGTTTACAGGCCAACACTACTCCGCAAATTTGAAAAGGTACAGTAGCAGTAAGCCAGCACTTCAAAATGGAAACAGAGATAGACGAAGTTAGCTTGGGAATGCTGAACTTAGATATACGGAACACAACATTTTCCAAGAGGGATGCACAACTTCGAACAGCCTACGACAAGATGTAACTGCGGGAATCTAGCGAAAACAAGTGACTGATGTATCTTTGTCAGCAAGAGTCATGTATACGATCGGTAAGCTGTCGATAAGACGGAACGTGAAAGGTCCTGAGCCAGAAACTTTGATTCTAATGATATTGGGCCAGTACCGTCATATTAAGTGACATGAACTGGATGGACAGACCGGATTTGTGCGGCCTATGCAACACGAAGGCACACAGATTAGGTACTACGACATCATGGATTTCCCTTCCTGGCTGCGTGATGAAGCACATCAACACATTCAATGGAACAATGAATACCAGGATTAGAGAACAACGGACTGACTGCTCAGGGAAGCAAAGTTAAAGACGCCAACATATACTGTGTTAGCGGGCAAAACGACAGAAAATGTCTATAAAAACAATCTGTACGGAAGCATCCGGACAGTGTATGAGCCAAACCGTAAAAAAAAACAAAAAGAAGAGAAGTACAAGGGCGTGGACGTGGATTTGCAGCAAGGATGGAGTAGTACACGCAAAGGACGCATTTCGGTCGGATCGCCGAATCCATTGTACTTAGCGTTCTAAAATGGTGCGCTTCTGGGGATAAGTCTCTAGAGGCGCTTCGAAAAGACAAGACTGACTGAGATACGGAAAAAACACTTGAACCAACGTCGAAAATGGTGAAGTTAATGGCGGCATGGGAGCTTTTGTAGTCCTGGATGTAGGAGTGTCAAGCGTCTCAAGGTGGTCAGGTTCGGGTTAGTCGGGGTTGAGAGCCCAACATTGGCCAGAGTGCTGTACAGTGATAAAGTTTTCTTTACTTTGGATTGTGGTTATCAGGCTTTCTTATGAACACCTTGGTGTTTCGCCATTTTGTTAACACCTAGTAAAACGTAAGCGCATTTCTTCAGGGCCTTGGCACAGAAGTATCCCTACTTAACGTGCAGTGAAAACAATGCAATCTAGTAGCAGGGTGCTTGACAACCAGAAGATCACACATGCAAAGGGGAAAACACATCCTGACTATAGTGTACTTTGGTGTAGGAGACCCATATACGTGATTTGGTTTCAGAACTCGTGTTTAGAATGATAATGTAAGCAAGTAAGTCGCTCAGCTGTAGCACCCTTTCAGTTCCTAGCTGCCGTGCGGCGCGAAGGAAGCACGAGGGCTGTGATACTGCCAGATCGCTTAATCCTAGACAGGGGAGGTCGAGAGGTAGAGGTCGGGTTTAAACCACGGACCTTCCGGCCAGTAAATTCGCACTCTAACCACTTGGTCCATCTCGCTGACACTAATGGGTGCTTCAAGTTTGCGATAAAGTATTTCAACTAGGGCGTCTGCTTGGAACGGGTGGGCTTTAATGTTTTTTTGACAGCAGCCTAACCTATTTCTGCAAACTGAGTGCTCCCAGAATGCAGAACTCTGTCAGTGGTGATAATAGCCTGGAAACAGTAAGCTGAGACTTAACGTTCGTTAAAGGTTTAGACAGTAGTATTGGTGCTAAATTCTGGTGTAGAAACGGCTTCAGATCATAATATGTAGAGGTCGAGAATGGTCGACAAATAGACCAAACTATTTTAAAGAGGAAAAGCCTTACAAATTTAAATAATTGAGGATTAAGTGGGAGCTGCTGTGCAAAAAAATATGCGACAAGAAACGTACCAAGGCACGATATATTAGTCGACAAAACAGAAACCTTCCTACTTACGTATGTTCCACAGTATTTTAGGCCGGTCATGCTGAGCTCATATTACGTTGGCTCCAACCAAAATGTTGGAGCGGGAAACATCATGCAGGACGTTATAGGTCTGTTGCTTGAAGGGAGCTGGGCACTATATAGCAATGGTTCTTACCGGATACGTCAAATGCGGTGATTTTACGAAGATCCAGCAACAGTTGGCGAAGGATGTGAAGTCAAGGATGTTCACATTAAGTGTGAAAGCATCGCTACTTGCTCAGAAGCATAGCAATATTTCTATGACTGACACGGTTCAAAAAATACCCGCTGAAATCCACTACGTTATTCTTACTGATGGTATGCTGGACCTACGTGGAGAATTACTTTATGAAGCAAGATTCCTAAATACTCGAGTAAAGTCGTGTTCTTGAAACGCAAAGAGCGAAGGCTTGTGATCGGTAAAGATTACATTTGGGTATCCTCAAGCGCATACTTAAAATGCGGCGCGGATTAATAAATCACAGTAATTTTTTCACCAAACTTTCTGGTAGTCGTAAGCGTATAACAAAGAATGCAAGAGGTTTACAAGTGCCCGTGTACGGCAGACAAAGAGTAGCCTTTCCGATGGTTCTGGGTTGTCTGCATTAACGCCCAAAGGGCGGTGATGTTGCAGTGTTAGATTCCTGCGGAAAAACAAATACACTGTTAGACGTCTCAGCTGTGACTCCTGTAAGAGCTCAGGAACGCAAATTGTTTGGCTCTTGAGCAACATGTGGGCAGATTACCAAAAGTAACACAACGTAAAACAAAAAGAGCCTAGTGATATACCGCACAAAGAAATGTCAAAAAGAGCACAGCAAAGAGCTCTTGTAGAAATATTTTAACCTTTGTTCTTCAGCGGGCGAAATCCTCAATGATTGGTATGGTGGCCAAAGACTCAGAAAGTCCTCTGGGTCCTGTTTTTGTTGGAGCAACTTACATGCATTTTAATTCACAATAGTCTTTTATGTTTTGGATTTTGTGGCTTTACTACACCTCTATAGCTGCAAATATACTTCGTCTGATTTGGTGTCTGGCCGAATTGTGGCTTGAGTTCAAAGGGCTGGAGCTCCTCGCATCAAAGACCAACATCGACCATCCAGAGATCCGGTTGCTTCTATGTACTCGTTCGCAAAAACTACAAGCAGTTCCATGGTCACTTATAGCTGTGACTACCTCAACTCATGTGCGGCCATCGTCCTCAAAAGAGGCCACGTGTAATGATCTGTATAGTAGGCTTAGGCATGCTTCCAAGCTTTTGACCAAGAAAACTCTTCTGCAGCTTATAAGAGACTTAGTTTCTGTAGTTCGTCGAGGAGGTTTATTGAAGACCTGCACCAACACGCACGTGAATTAGCCTGTAAAGTGCTCTGAAAGCCAGGTATGAGCCCTACCATTGTTAGCTGATGATGTGGTCAATTTAAAGGCTTCTGAATTATCTGGCAGGGAAGGCAGAGAGTACAACAGCCATCAGTACGTCCAAAATCTGTACTCCTGAAAAATAATTACCGATCGGTTAGAAGGTACTGAAGATGTTTGTCTTCGCTACTACCTTTATCGGTTTAGACTAAACATAGCATCACAGTGTGCTTTTAAGCGTTTTTCATCTAGCAATTATCATTACGTCGCAACGTCCAAAGGTTCTTACAGTTCCTGTGTGTACAAAACTGGATGACATTTTGCCTTGCCGTGATGCTGTAGGGGCTGAGCTGGGCCAAGTTCAACAAATCTCTTACAGACACAAAAAGACATCAGAAGGAAATATATTCAACTCACTGCCGCTTCCAGAGATGTCTCAGCAATATTTCCGACTGTCGCGACAATCTACAGGCTTTTGCTTGACACTGATAGATAACTGAGTAGGGCAAAAACGTCACTGTGTGTTCCAACATGCGAGAGCTGATTAAAAAAATAAATGATGATAAGAGTCGCGACAATCTACAGGCTTTTGCTTGACACTGATAGATAACTGAGTAGGGCAAAAACGTCACTGTGTGTTCCAACATGCGAGAGCTGATTAAAAAAATAAATGAATGATAAGAGTGAATCATGTCTCTTCGGAGTGATTGAATGATTATAATTGGGAACTGGCCGACGGAGTTTGCGATGGATATGGCAATTACGGTCGAATGGAAAGGAGCAATGCACAGGAGTGTGCTAGCTCTGTTTTTCGGAGTTTAATTGGGAGAAGGTCGGCAATTTTGTCCCTCTGAACCTTTACTCACGACCCTGCAAGCAGGAACAAAAAATAGATAAGCTTAAGTAACATACAAGACCCTACATTATTCAAGCAAATGAACCTCACCGGGCTGATTTAAACGACCTGGTGGCCAATGAGTTTGAAAATTCTGTTTTACGTGTATCGGAAGACAGCTTTTCAGAATCTGTTGGTCCACTTATGCGGTGCCATTTTAAGTTACTTCTGGACTCACCTCCCAGGTTATCTGGAATACCTACGTACCTCATGCTCAGAAATCGTCAGCTAGCAATGAGTCATTAAGTCATTTTCCACAGACGCCTGAAGACAAATTTCCCGAGTCTGTGTTTACCTACCGAGTTCCAGAAAGACATAATCCTGGATTTATTGTTGGGACGTGACGAAAAAACTGCATTTCATCCGTAGATAATTATTCCAATCACTAATAAATGCTGGAGTCAAGCAGTAAGCGATCAATATATTCTAGAAAACAAGGCCTTTGCTGCCATTTGGACGTCGTTGTGAATTGATTACTGCAGATCTGCACAGCGTGTCAGGCATACGAACGATATACAAATATCAGGAAAAAAAACTTGAGGGAACAAACACAGTGGTGCCAAACGATTAGTGATGCGCAACGCGGCTTACAGGCTGTTGAATTCCATGTCCTTGCATTTTTTGGCTTTGAACTTGGATAAGTATGCATCAGGCAAAACGGGAAAGAGAAACTGGATGTGGTGTAGTTGATGTTAACCTCAAGGTTTGCTAAGGTGAGTCACTCTCTCACTTGTTCTTTTGAGGTAGTAGATTTGTATTTGAAGTCTTGGGATGGCAGAAGTATGATAAAAAAACCTGTGCTCATATGTGTGGCTCCTCTTATTACGAGGAATTACGTGATATGTCATCAGTGGCTTTTATTACGAGGAATTACGTGATATGTCATCTAGTGGCTTGGTTACTCAAGAGTGTGGAGTCAGAGACTCCAGATCACTGGAAAAAACAGCGGAGAGGGTACAAGGTTCTCAAACAACAATGTTTCAAAACAAATGACATACGCTGGCACAACACCACTGTTTGGCATTAAGGGTTTGCCCACGTGCTTTTAAATAGACTCTGTTTATCAAGACGAGTTAATTACTAAGATTTTGAGGGTTAAGCGGATTCAGGTGAGCAAGAAGAAAGGTGGTAAAGCGGTGAATCCTATATCTCATCGAAAAACACTTCAAGCGTATCAGCAGAATGTCTTTGTGCCACAACGGCCACTCTTCAAAAATTCGTCCTCCAATTTTGAAAGTCAAATGAGGTTAAGAGATGGTGGAATTGCTGGAGTTTGGCAAGGTGTTGCTTCACTATGAAACGCGACTCATTTTAATGTACTTTATGTGTTTTCCCTGTTCTGCTGGTTAACTAGTCTTAAATCCAGGCCAATACTGAATGGTGGGAACTAGTAGTCTGCTACCGAACCAGTTTGCAAAAGATAGTAGAATTCCTTAAGGGTCCGTGCCTTTGTAATATCAGCGTGTGCTGGGGTGTGCCGAGTAGTAGTGCCTAATGTGTGTAGAGTGTTTCAAACTTTTGCGGTCAGTCAGTATAACGACCGGCGTGGAACGGCCTCAGGAATCGTTGAGCCGAGCAAGGGGGTTTCACAACTGAATTGTCCACAAATGCGGTTAAGACAAGAGATCGCACACTGTTTTTCTGACCTCAGTTCAGGCAGCACAAGATTTTTGTCAGCGCTATAAGAATGAAGAATCATAATTCCATGATGAAGAGAAATGGCCACATCATTTACTTGGTACGCCGTTGTTTTATCTAATTTAAATTGTTGCTCTTGTTCGACCACCAGTAGAATGTGAGGCCCGAGTTTATCAACAGAGAATCAAGAACAAACACCAAAAGCCGAAATAATCTAACGTGTGACAGTAAGGCGAATACTTAGGCTAAGAGAAGCAACTGTCGGTCTAGACTAGTTTTCTTTACTCTTGAATACCGGCGCACTAGAAGAATTTTTCTACATCTAATGGAACACGAACTTACGGCAACTGAACGCTCCTTTAACCCAAAAAGGTGTAACACATGAGAAGCTACTCGTCCAGGTAAAACAGTCCAGAAGAATGGATATCCAAGGAGTTTTATCAAGAGAAGCTTGAAGAAGAAGAAGACATCTCAACAACAGCCACAGCAAGAACAAGCCACCAGACGGGTAGTCCTACCTTACATCAAGAATATATCAGAACACGCAACCAGATTATTGGCGCAAAAAGGAATCTTCGTGGCCCACAAAGCGAGTGCTACTCTAAGGAAATTAATCTCTAGACCGAAGGACAACCGGGACAAAACCAAGAGGAACAATGTGATATACCAAATCGACTGTAACGACTGCAACAAATTCTACGTTGGACAAACTGGGAGAAAATTATGTACACGAATAAAGGAACACAACGCGGCTGTCAGGAGGCATGACCCCCTGTCCTTGATATCCATACACGAGGACCAGGAAGGCCACAAATTCAACATGGAAAACGCGAAAATTTTGGCATACGGAGACACGCGACACGGAAGAGAATTTCTGGAAGCATGGTACTCTACGACAGGTTCAATAAACCGGTGCATCGAACTGGATCCAATTTACGCACCTCTACGCGCGAGAGATCAACATCGCAACCGAAACACTCAAGGAGGACCGAATAATGGATTCACAAACGAAGAAACAAGGAACTCCTCGGAGTCAAATCAATAAAGGTCACAACCGGAACTCGGAAGGACAAAGGTCACTCCAACATCGACTAGACTACGACGGCGAGGGATGCCAAGTTCAAAAGTCACGTGGGCATCGGCGAATGAGGACACGGGATAAAAAGAACAACCAATGGAACCGCCCGACAGAATAACTAGTCGCGGTCAAAGGTCATCCCCGGCTACCAGCACGTATATCAACACACACGTAACACTGCTGAACGCACAACCACTAACCCACCGCTACGCACAACTACGCACTGGTTATGTCACCTCGATTAGTGATGAAACGTTTGCAACCAAATTGCCCAGCTCAGCGAACAAGCCAGCGACCAGCTTATGTACGTTTCTTGATACTAGGTGACACAAATCATGGATTAGTTGAGAGGAGGTCTTCTTTAAAAAACTCGCTAAAATTTGAATGAACTAAACAGAAATTCCTGATGGTAGAACACCCACAGATGTTGAATTCTTTGAACCTGAATGATCTTAGGTGGCGTGAACCGTTTGGAGCTCCCTAAGAACATATGCATACGGGGTTCAGGACATACCTTGTGACCGACTGAAAGTTGGCCGACAATGTGAAAAACACGTTGCATGTTGTCACTAGTGTACTTCCGCAGTGCGTCTGGATTCCTACTTTTTAGCGCCTATGTCAACTGTGCTCCGACTGCGGTATCCAAACATTTAATGATCTTAGATGGCTTGAACCGTTTGGAGCTCCCTAAGAACATATGCATACGGGGTTCAGGACATACCTTGTGACCGACTGAAAGTTGGCCGACAATGTGAAAAACACGTTGCATGTTGTCACTAGTGTACTTCCGCAGTGCGTCTGGATTCCTACTTTTTAGCGCCTATGTCAACTGTGCTCCGACTGCGGTATCCAAACATTTAATGTTGTGAGTTTACTGAGAAACTCGCAATCAGTTCACTGTCATAGCTTAAACTGATGACATCTTCTGAGTGAAGCCCCAGTGCATGTTTTCTGGCGTAGTGTCCCAAGATGGCAGGGATACAGAAAGTAATGCCGTCATTGATACGATAGACGGCTCTACGCTTGCTGCAAATGTCAAGCCACAGTTTTCAAGGCTGGTCTGCTCCTATAGCTAGTTCACAACACATGAAGGAAAACGGTATCTGTGTGGTTTTCTGTTGCATAACCCTTATCGATGCGGCAGTTGAAAACAAGCATGGTACTATGGTAACACGGTGAGGCGGCGATAAGATACATCGGTCCCAGAACGCTCGCGTTCGTGGTCCGTGACAACCCTAATATAGTATCATAATCAGGTCGAAAGGTCTTAAATTGATCTTGATTCTCATGCCACTTGAAAATGGCATCTCCACTGACCACCATATCTAGAACATTAAAACATTGCTTCGACAGAGCAGCATGGGTAAGAAACGGCCTTCTTCAGGAGGTACCGCTCCAGTTTTGCCGGCTACGGTTGCGAATTATGAACGCTTACCAAAACCCGTAAAGCTACATGCTTCACTAAATTGATGAAGCCAGAAATGGCCAAGTTTACTTAGTCATAACCTGTCTGATTCGTCGACACTAAAGAGACATAAAGGACGAATCTCATTGAGAGTAGAGAAATGAGCTTACTACAACTCGTAGTGAGTATATTGTTAGCGGCCTACCATTTTGCAGCTTAGATTGAGTCGTTTCACTCTGTGCCAATATGGACGACGCCCTCACTGGCTTTCAGGGCATATTCTCAAAGTGATTTACAGGTGCTTCATCCACCTTGTGCCCAAGACAACAAAACAAAGACTGTTGACGTATGCTTCAACCAACTATTGCTGACAAGAGTAAAAATCACGGAAGAGGTAAAAGGAAAGAGATTAGTTCAACAACTGAGGATCTCTATTATATATGACTGCTGTCCCCGCTCTAGTGCCTAATTGCCGGAAGAAAACTCGCCGACAAGGGACACAATAGCTTTATTGCAACTAGCGAGTACGAAGGTACAACAGCTTGGTGCTATACATTGAAGGGACACTGTTCGACCTTGATCCAAGGCTGTCTGATCGGAGTTTAGTAAGGGTCTCATCAGGTTCCGGGATGATTTGACCTTCCTAACAATGTCCATCAAACCAGCCACCTCATTTTGTCCCTTGAGATATTCAACTGCGTTCACAACACCACGCCAGTCACACAGAATACAAATATTCCGGCTGGTTTACCATCAACAGAAGCTTGCAGTCATGCCTTTTCCTTAGGATAAATCACCCACCACATTCACTGAAACGACCAAACACGCCACTTTAGTACAAATGTAAAAATCTAAAAAAATATCCAGCGAGGGTGACAAGTTTGATGCAAATTCAGTTATATATTGAAACCTAAAGCTCTCTTCTGTGTCTAGGTCCGTTTTTAAAGTTCATCAATGACCTGCTTATGATTTCAAAGCTTGTCAATCCTATTAACAGAGCCAATTATCTCTCCACAACTAAACTGATTTAAGAACATGAGTTGATTATCTGTGAGTTGAGGTGGTAAGGATACTTAACGCGTGAGGTGCCATCTTCAGACAAGGGGGATGATATAAAACTGACTGCTGATAAAACCCTACACCAAATGTCAATTTTTTTGTTTCATCTTGTTTCTGCTGTTAAAAATCACCTGGTTTTTTAAATATAACGTTATCAAAGAGTTCTGAATAACTTTGTGAATAGGGTTCCTTTAAGACAATGCTGTCCAGTTTAACCAGGTTCGCAAATAAGAATAATGGCTTAACTCATAACTGTCTATTTTGTCCGTACACCGCCGGTTTCTGTCAGCCAGTCTGAATTTTTAATCAATTCAGAAATTTAGGATTATTTGTTAGACTAATGATTGGAGGGAACCGGGGAACGTGTGAAATTTGTCAGCTAGTACCCAATATCTTCTACATTTGCTCTTTCTTTCTCACTCCTTTAGTCGGAATGCGGACAAAACTTTTTACGCGCAGCGCGTGCGGGCAATTTATCCAAAGTGCTCGATTTGCTTAACAAAAGTGCGGTGGACATTCACTCATGCAACACGGTAAGCCAGCCTGCCAGTTTTCTGTTTTTGGTAAGCTTGGTTATTGGGTTGAATTATTTTCGGTAGAGTGACATCGTTGAATGAAGCATTTTACACTGGCCTGTAGCTAAAAGTTTTGCCTAAACAGAAGAACATTAGACTTTCATAAAAGAAACTACTCACAAGGTTGCTGAAAACTCTTCGACTCTTCCAATTTGGGTTCAATTAGAACATCAGGTTGACGGAATCTCGGGGACTGCGTCTATCTGATAAGCTCCAAAAAGGGTGAAACCGGTCGTGAGCTGTCGAAGAGTTTTCAGCAACCTTGTGAGTAGTTTCTTTTATGAAAGTCTACTGTTCTTCTGTTTAGGCAAAACTTTTAGCTACAACGAGGCGGCCTGTGTGCAGCACATTCAGTTGTAGGGCATCATAAACGAGAGATTCAGTTGAGCCTCTCGTGATTCACAAATGAGTGTACTTCTCGAAAGACATTCGACTTTCCTTGCGTTGCGTTGCTTTATTCAACCCTGTATCACATCTAAAAAAAACAGCATTTTTGACCAAAATCGATTCAAGGAAAAAAATCACTCCCCACTAGTGGTATCCAACAATGTTGTCCATGAATCACTAGTCGCCTAATAACCCCTTTACATGGAGGCAAGTCACCAGAAGATGACATAAGGAACTGCACTCATGTGGGACCACAGAGAGAAAAAGTGAATACGTCATGATTGACGGTAAGTGCTGATGTTGGCCCTACATGATGGGGCCACTTCTGGAGGATCGTGTGCGCAATTAACCTATAAATGTTTGTCCTTTTTGGAAACGTCGGACGAAACAAAGTGTTTTGATAAGACGCTGTGGCTCGCTGAACCGTTGGATGATGGTCTTTTCCAAAAGCGGAGATGCTACATTTTAATACGCAGCTCATCAAGGTGTTCTGTATCCATGCACAAAGTTTTAAAATGCATTTTCTAGCTTTCATGCGGCTCTTCCATTAGCTTCTTTGAACCTCCTGAAGTATGTGTCATGTTGAAACCAGGCACCTCTGTCTTATTTCATTTCCTTAATTTTTGTGACAAAGTAGCCGTCGAATAAAGTACAAAACAATATGAAGTAGCAAAGTAGTAATACCCTAAGTTTTTTGGGGACAAACGTTTCAGGTCACGAGCTCTAGGACAGTCTCTGCAGTATGTACCTGATAAGTTATGTTAGGCTGCATCTGGTGTAATTCAGTTCAGTTTAATTTGCCGGCCATAAACCGTGTACCACAGGCACATTGCTTCCAGTTTCGATCACCGGAAAACCGGAATATGGAACGTACAACCAGGCCTTGGAGGTGAAAGCATGTTCAGTTTGTTCGTAAACAGGGCAGCTACACGTTCAGAGCGATAGCTTTGAGCGCCACTGACTGTACGATTGGGCCATTACTGCCAATGCCGTTAACCACTGGCAAGTTGAGTCCCGGGGTCCCCATACAGGGAGATGGCAGTTGCCCACCCGACTAAGTTTACTGGCGGAACTTGACCAAACTATGTTTGGCGCATCGCTCTGTTTAATGAGAACTAGTGGGCAATGCGGATGACGCTACTTCAGAAATAACAATATATTTAAACAGTTCACCACACCAGAATGATGGATATGTACGCTGCTATCCATTCGCTCCGTAAATGCCACTATAAGAACGATGCGTAAAGATATTGAATGAACTACATTAAATAGGCTTTTCAACTTAATTCACCTGGTTTGCAACCTGCAATCCACAGGCACCACATACGTGGTTGTTTAAATGACTAGTCATTCGTGAACATAGCTGCACTTCCTGAGAGTGCTGGAACCGGCAACTTAGCTTGTCATTAAACTGTCCTGAGTGCGCACGTACTTCGATTTACAGGAAAGACAATCGAGGAAAGTGACCAGCTTACCTTTTTGTCGGTCCACTCTTGTTGAAAAATCAGACAAAAATCTCGACCGGCGGATAGAGACGTCGTAGATTTCCATGGGAGAAGCTCCTCTTCAGAAAGATTTTAATGTGGTTTTACTCTATCTAGTTTTGACGACGGTTCATGCTTCTTCGGAGTCGGGATTGGCGCTTGGAGGTGCTCGTTAGTTGAGGTAAAGTTCTTAAGTAGAGGTTTTTGGAGATGCACTCTTATGCGAGGTTTTACTGTACTTGGTGGCTAAAAAAGGTTCTAATCAGATTTATTTTCATCAATGGACGTTGAGGCTACTGGCTGTGATGTCATTGATATCGATACTAACTGCAGGCAGATTCACCGTTCGGACCGTTTGTGGCTGGACTGTTTGTAGTACGGTTTCTAGTAAACCACCGGTCAGAACTCTTTCAGTTAGGTTCTAATTATAGCAGGATGTCGAACGAACAGTGTAAGACAAAGTTTACTCATCTGCGTTACCCGATGTGCTTCTCTGAGAAAGTGTATGGGCGGACGTTTGGTGCCTTCCTTGGCTCACTCTGTTGCCAAACTGGATCGATGGAGTTTTATTGTCCCATTCAAGTATCAGGTTATGCTTTCATAAGGCATTATGAATCGTAAACACTTGTTTGCTAAATCACGCCTAGCCATTGACTTGCCATTTATGACAGTTTTATAGCGAGATCAATCGATGCCTACGGGCTCATCTCAAGAACACTTCGGATACCTGCAGGGAGGACCAAGTAACAAGACTTTCACACTAGAAGTGATGACCCCAAAAATTTATTTGCTGAATAGCAGTAACGTATCAACCCCGGAGTTATTCCTCTCAGGACCTCCATTATTCTTGCTTTTTGGCTAGTACAAAAAAGAAACCATCATACGTGAATGACAGACGCAATATTCTCATGACCTCCTAAAAACGCAGATTTACTCTCGTTGATAAAGTGATCGTAGTACGGACAGGCCAGCAGCCTATTACTGTGATCGACGTCGTGAGCCTTAAAGTCAAAAATACTATATTAAGTTGCCCAGTACTGGTATGAAGATAAAGACGTATTACATGTCCTTACGGGGGTTCGGGTGGATATTTAATATAATTTGTCTATTTCACTGTCACCCCAGACAAGTTACAATGTAATCCAAATGCGCACAAGTCATATCCTTTAATCGTTCTTTTGAACAGAGATTACTCTATCCTCCCCAGCTGTGTGACCTAATTGCAGTTTGTCGGTTAAGATCATATCTCATCTGTAAGACAAACCAAGGCGGTGTCAGTTCAAGTCCAGCTGCATGTGTTATCTGGCGTCCAGAAAGTGTTCGTCAGTATTCTCGCTCGAATTCCCGTTGTGGTGGTCACTGGCTAATTATCTTTCATAGAGCGTGAGTTGATGGCTACGCAAGTTTCATTAGATGACTGCTCACAAGATCTTGGAAGATGAATGGGCCTCATCGACTCGATCCAGTATCTAGCCGAGATAAAAAGTTAGTTGGGCTCAGCGTGTACCTTTCTTCAGAAGAAGTACAGTTTTCGAGAAAGCTGTGCGTTAGACTGTCTGTTGAGCATACAACAATTACAAAGACTCGTTATCGCATTTGGTGAACACGTTTTAATTTGTTCCAATACACAGTGTGTCTGGCGTGACAATGTGACAAAATGCACTTAGACAGGCAGCAAAATATAGTAACCGATCAGATGACATATGTTCATACCCCTCAAGAAGGAGACACCGGATTTAATGTGGAAGCTAAGCATGAACGGCGTATAGTATAGCTGAGCTGGAAAGTTGGAACTTGGCTACTGAATGTGTTATATGTCATCCCAGTTTGAGTCCTCACCACCATATATAAGCACTTCTCTCTGCTCACTGATAAGCCGGACAAGATTCCTGTCGAAGGTGTTCATCTTGAGGTGTCTGAGTGTGTGGGAATGATGTACACCTCTAGCTGGAATTGTCCATTCAACTTACGACTACTTGATTGTTACACAGCCGATTGGTTTGCTTGTGCCAGTTTTGTGTGCACGGTTTTCTGGACTATTGGTTGCACTTGATTTTTAAGGTCTTACGATCTGAGATTATTTGGAGTTTTTCACTGTAATATATACGACAGAATGGATTTCCTCATTGGTCCGAATGCTGGGCCACTGATTGTTGATTCTGCCGGATAGGCTAATGTTCAGCCCCAGCCCGTGCCTGCAACAGAAGAGTGGATACCGCTACAAGCTTTGACATGGTGGTAACCATTGCCGGTCGACATCGGCATATATTTATCAGATGTGCCGCATCGGTCGAACCGCCTCACTGGTTAGAGGATTGTCTTGTGATGGATGGGACCAATGACCTACAGGCATGTGGCTCCAAGACCTAGCGACCCAGTAACACTCTTCTGATCAATGAAAGCTTGGTGCTGGCACTGCTAGCCAGGTGCAATTACTCTGCTGTGATTGAGTACTGAGAATAAAAGAAAACCTACGTCAGGCAAGCGATACATGAGAATCGGTTTAATGCATATGGGAAATTCGCGATGGACGATAATTTGGTGTCTAGGCAGGCTTTAGCCAACAAATGACTGCGAAAACAATAATAATACTAAAGAAAGTGGAAGAACCAAGATCGAACCAGTAGACCATTGATTACAGCGCTCAAGGCTAGCAGGCTGCACTTAACACTCAAGGTGACCGGGGTTTTCTCAGTGCATACCGGGGACAGGACGATAAACGAATACGGCCCTCATGTTCGACAATGTGAATAGCTTTGTTTTGCTTAACATCGGATTCCTTTTGGGGATTCATTCTCTTGAACAAAAAATAGCTAGTTCGATGACACACAGCAGCTTGGGTTACAGTGATCCACTGAAGTCCATACCAGACTGCATTCAATTAAAGTCAAGCAAATTAGACCAGTTTGTGCACCCTGAGGTGAGTTTTCAGTTAGCCGATTGGCATCAGACGAAATGGAAAGACGTTTGTTTGGATTTCTGGAAGAAAAATCGTCTGAAATATTTACTAGTGAAATCGTGATACGTGCAGACGAGACGCGAGGGTGTTGCACAGGGTGTCAGGTTCGATGACCATAGAATTATGGTATGTTAAAGGTGAGTGTGATACGAGCACCCGAGGTACTCGTGACTTTAGTGAGAGGGTAGGGAAGGCTAGGGCGATTCGTTCGTCCAATCTGAAAGTAAGTCCACACTTTTCATGAAAGAAACTGCTCACAAGTTTGATTAAAACTCCTCGAAAGTCCACCACAGGTTTCACCCATCTTGGGGCTAATCAGGTAGACACAGTTCCCGAATTTCCGTCAACCTTATGTTTTACTCCAACCCAAATTGGACCGCTTTTGACAAATGTGCTCATTTGTATATCAGTTTGGTTTTCATGGAAAACTTAAATAAATCTCTTGTTCATGATGTTCTTGTGAGTAGTTTCCTTAATAAACATATACCTGCGATATCTCGAATATCGTGTCAACCGTAACATGAGGCAGCCTTTGTGCAGCACATTCATTTGGAGAACATCATAAACGAGAGATTCACTTTTGTGGAAAACAAATTGAAATGCAGATAAGTGTATCCGTCGAATTCATCCTAAACTTTCTTCAAACTTTTGCTGCACTTAGAACCGTGACAGTTCACTCCGGCTATACTTTAAAAGGACACAATGATTGGCATGTCAAATTTGCGGTAGGCCATCGGTCAAGAAGTTAGATAGAATACATGACTGGACACTTCGGACGTGTTACACAAGTCGTGTGCTTTGCAGAGCGTGGAACAAGATTAGACTGAAGTGAACTGACATGATAGTATGCAGTCCGTATGGAAGACCAGCCCGTCCAGCAGGTTGAAATGTCACTTGATTAGACGCTGGATCAGATCTTAAGAATGTCAAGCTGAAATTAATGCCTCTGTCACGAAGCAGACCCTTTGTGACCTACTAAATTAGTATTTTAGTGAACTTGATGATCCACTGGGGTTCGGTGAACTGGAAGCTACAGGAAAAACTGATCCAATGTGCTATTTGTGGAGCAAACTAATAAACTCTCAATAGGAATTCGACCTATTTGAAGCTGCGTGGGCTTTCATTTCTATCATTAGTCCGAGAAGTAGCTAGCTTATTCGAATGACGGATTTTGTATGGGGACGCTTTCCTCAGCGGATTTCAGAGGCCAAAGGCGAAAGAAAAAATGTTTCTGTCGTTCAGTTGAGTGCAATTTCGAAGGCATCGCAATCGAACGATCGTCGGACATGTTGAGGACGATCATTGAGACAGCTTAGGAAACTCGATTATGGTTTGGAATGGACTCCTGGTGTTTAACTGCCTTGCCGTAGAATGCTGAGTTACGGACTTCCAAAAGTAAGTGTTATGATTCCAGGGTCCACAATTCAGTCTTACATCGTAAACAACAGCTTAGTTCAGCAATCCATTTTTTGTGTCCCTCATGGGATAATTTGCTTTTCGAGAAGTCCGTTAATCACAGAAGACACAAGGTTCGATTAAAGTTATCCCTAGGTCACACTTGCGCAGATTGGAACATACGGCTATGTGAACACAACCAAAAGCGTGAAACAAGACCATTGGTTGGTACGGGATAGAACAGCTGGGCCGAAGTCACCAGTAGGAGGACCTTGGGCTACGGACAGGAGGGAGGAGATTGTGGTCTGTGTGTTGTGAACTTGTGGATGGATTCGAACGTGTGATGAATGATAACGCTTTTTCGTGTGTTTTTCATCGTACTTGACTTGGCATTTATCTACACAACCGTATGTTGCATACTCTGCAGAGAAATGATTGAAACTATACGTTCCTCAAACCGTGATTATTCTGTGACTAAATGGAAGTCTTTCGCACATTGCGTTTTCGTATAATTTTGTAGATGATAGGGAGGTAAGGCCTGTATTGTTGCAAAAATTGGATAGAACATCCGCCTATCCTGTGAAGCTGTGTGAAACTGGTAGACAGTAGTATACTGTTTTCGCCTTGTCCATCGCATAGAAAGATTCTTCCACTTTGTTTCACTTCTCTTTCAACTGGAAACAACCCTCTCGATATCTCAGCTTTTTACGACGGTGAAGTCTATACGTTTAAATGTCTTATGGTAATTTCAGCAGCAATAGTCCCATCCACCGTTCAAAATGTGGCAAAGTGGCCGTCCTCATCATCACCATCAGCATCGATATCATCATCTGAAAACATGGTTCTCTCCCTCGTTTGAACACGAATTTGGGTTTGACAAGAGCCTCGGATGAATCCAGCTGAATATCTTGTTTACGTTGGGTCGGTTCAACCGAATGTGCTGTACCATGTCATCTCATGGCACAGTTGATGGGATATTCAAAAGACCGCAATAGGCTGTGGCTGTTTAGACGTAAAACGCTACACACGCCTGCTTCAACTATCATAGACGAGATACTAAGCTGGATTCAGTTGAGTCTCCCGTCAAAACAAAATTCGTTGTCGGAACATATCCAATTTGGGTTCAAGGGGAACATAAGGTTGACGGAAACTCGGGGACTGCGCCTACCTGATGAGCCCTAAGAAGTGGACTGTCGAAGAGTATTCAACAACCTCACGAGTAGTGTGTTGCGCCCGGACAAAAAATGGTACTAGCCCATTTTTTGTTGTATCTTCTGATGTGGCTGATGCAGCCAGCGACGAGCGGAAATCTGGCAAGAGATGAAGCGGAAACAAAAGCGTCCAAACTCGATCGAAAACTGGGATAGTTCGAATTAACCTTCAAGCAGCTGTCCACCACTTTACCGAGACAAATTTTTTGCCGGCTCAACAAGTGGTCCTACAACCCTTGGAAGATGCCTTATTGATGAGAATCTCATGACGAATTCAAGTGGAATTCAAGCAAACCCTTGTTTGATCAAACCAGAGGTGATAGTTGAATAAACTTGAATAAACTTGGTTTCTGCAATACGGTTTAATTAGTTTTTGGAAGCTCGGATTGAAAATGACTCAAAATACCACACAAAAACACTTGTTTTTCTGTCCAGTCTTCTTAAGTGCGGAATAGCTCAGACACTTCATCTTAGTTTTGGAGAGCATCGTGAATTCCAGTGCGAATCGATAAAATGCTAAAATGATACTGGTAATTTTAAACTGCTAAACTAATCAGGCAGTGGCCCGGATGTTAACTGAATCTCGAAAATGATATTGTATGGCGTGATGAAAATCTTCTGTGAGAAAGCCACCCATGGCACACATATCATCATCATCATCATCATCA
>NW_008751776.1:1336894-1361359 GCF_000715545.1 Opisthorchis viverrini | reverse complement strand
ATCAACATCATCATCATCATCATCATCATCATCATTATCATCATCATCATCATCATCATCATCATCCATCATCATCATTGATAGCATGACATCAGTGTTCAACAGTGATGCTTCACTGCCGTAAAACCATCATTTATTTGAAAGCCTTGCTGTGAAGAAAAGAATAAGGATGGACGGGGAAGGGAATTAGTGCTAGCTAACTACAAGCACTCAGAGGTGCTTACATCTCCAGAGATTAATTCAGGCAATCTGAATAGAAACTGACAATAAGAACGCCATTGACCTCGGTCGACAGCCATATCTTTTAGTGTCTCCGACCAGATGCAGTAAAGTTCACGCGGTCCTCATCCTGGAAGGCAATTAGCACCGATAGCAACCAAACGTTTCGTGATCTGCTTCATAGCCCTCTGCCAGGTCAAGGGTTGACCACATCTCTGCTCCCGCCACTTTGAGTTGGGCATTAAAAACAGCACTGTCTTCGGCAAACGATGGTTAGGCATACGCAACACATGCCTCAACCAATGCAGCTTCTGATGCTGGACAAATTCTTCAGTGGAAGTACACAGCACCTATCAGCTTTTCAGCATAGCTTGTCTACACTTGAAGGACGACGTTTCTATAAAAAAAACTGCACAGGTAGATAGCACCTCACATCCCCACAAAATTTCTCTCACAAGGAAAAATCTTTTCAGTGCATCCACATTCCGAGTCGTACCACTCTGCACGCTTTGGTCCCCTCTGTTCCCCAATGCTTGTAGATTTTGAAATGTGTGCTACGTTTGACGGCCGAATCTGAACTGGGGGGAGTGGAATGGGAGGGAACTAAAATTCTGCAACATCTGTTCACCGTTGAACCGTATTTTAATGTGAAATGTGCATGAACAAAGGTTCAGCCATTGATCTGCAGCATAGCAATCCAATGAACCAAAACCCATTACTTTCATCGCAGATTTAGGTTAGAACGGAAGCCAATACAAGGAAGAAAACGTGCAATATTCTGGGTAGATTGGCGTGGATGTCGATATCGCTGTTTGGGCAATCGCTCCCATGCGATTCACTGCCATTCTTACGTCGTAAACTGAGTGATTGTCACTCAAACCGTTGTTGTTTTTGCGCTGGGTGGTTGGCTAGTCATACAGACTGAATGATGACGACTGGGTGTGCACGTGTGTGCTTGCTTCCCTGCCCAGCCCCGCAGACATGCACTTGGGCTTGTTGGATGACTCATTTTGCCACGAATGTGCCTATTCCGCCCAGGTTATACGGCATCTTTCGAACCACTGGTTAGCGCACGCGCATGCGTTCAATCCAACCTAGTCACTATTTCTAAAAGAAACGGAATGGACGCATGGGAACAAATGAGCAGTGGGATGGGCATTATCCTCGTTTTTACTTTCAACGGACGAAATCAATAAAGTGATCACTCACACGGCGCCCAGCCTTAAGCAAACATTCGTTCATTTTTTTAATGTGAAACATATTACTGGGTTTCTAGAAAAGTTGCATGAACTCTTGGAATCTGCTGCGTGAACACACACACACACACACAAATACCATTAGCAAAAACCGACTCTATTCCTTGTTTCGCGGAACTGCCCAGTTGGAGGCTGGGACCAAGCCAAAGCCGAAAAAAGACTGCTGGAATAAACATCAGTTTGGGAAACTTTCCCATATGGCTTGTTCGCTAAGATGGGCAATTTGATTGCAAACGTTTCATCACCAATCGAGGTGACATCATCAGTGCATTATTGGGGACCTTAGTGATGCATAGCGATGGGAAAGTGGTTGTGCGTTAAGTCCACGCACGCTTCCCAATAACGCACTGATGATGTCACCTCGATTGGTGATGAAAAGTTTGCAATCAAGTTGCCCAGCTCAGTGAACAAGCCAGCGACCATCTACCCTACCTGAGCTACCAACATTTTCCTCTCCTATATATAAATTCTGTTTATCAGAAAATACGAATGTGCAAGAATGCTCATTTGAAATCGCGACCATCTGGGTAATGGGAACTCAGAGTTGTCATTTGCTGTTCACTGAAGTCTATGGGATCTGATCTGTTCTCATTTAGGTATCTATAGTCTTTGAAAACTAGACATTATTTTGGTTGTTGTGTCTTTCACAGAATAAGGAATATCTTCAGTGGTCTCGAGGAATTTCCGTTGTCTCATTTGAAAAAGAGTACCTAGTAATTCAAAGTGACTTAATCCGTATCTCATCATCGGAACCAAGCGCACGTAATTAAGTGTAAGTATAATGGTCGAGCTAAAGTCTGATTCATTCGGAACAAAAAGCAATAACAGTAGAGTTCATTCTTTGCTTCTTTAGTCAGTCTAACGATTATCTGGATCCCTGTAGAGTTTTACTTTGTTTACAGCTCGGTCGGGTCAAATTTGACCCGATGGTTGAGAAATCAGCGAGGTTATCCCTCTCTCTCTCCTCAGTGGTCTGAAAATTTTGATTTGCCGCGGAGCTCAATTTTCTCGCAGTTGCCACTGACCTGGTGTGACCTGGTGTTACTTGACACATTTTTCAGTTTAACGGTACGCACTATCTGGAAATGACGGATAAGTGTTACCCTCCATAGTCTTTCGGATACATCCATCGGGTGCCCAAATAAAGTTGGTTCGTCCAATCATGCTTAATCGACAAAACCTTGTGAGCCTAATTCATACCTCATACACTATGCATACACTTCTGATCACGTGCCAGTCAGGCCTCCAAATGCTTTCCTACAAATGGCCGTGCGTGGCAAAATTTCTTCTGTGTAGTGAGTTTATTAAACGAACAGTAAAATATTCTAAAAACTCCAGGGTTTGCAAATTGTTTCCAACCCTACCGGTGTGGCCCTGTTCCTCAAAATTGCCCTTATCTTAGGATTAGAGGGGGAAGCATATACCTGGCGAAATACACTCATTCGCATACCAGTTTGGTCCAGCACATTCATTCGCTGTAAAATTTTCCAAACGAGAGGTACATCTGTTCCAGGTAAGTCTCCCATTAAAACCAAATCAGTATGCAAATGAGTTTATTTAGCTAATTCTGTGCAATTTGGGTAGAACATAAGGTTGACGGAAACTCAGGGCTCTGCCTACCTGATGAGCCCCAAGAAGGGCGAAACCGGTCGTGGGCTGTTGAAGAATTTTCAGCAACCTTGGGGGTAATGTATTACGTCCAAAGCATATAACTCTTTAGACAGACCGTCAACAACCTTGTAGCGTATGGTTCACACCCCCAAAGAATGCACGTTTTATGTTTCTAACCACATTTCTCGAAAACCTCGGCTGCATTCCAGGGAAAAGCAACTGAACTCGTAGAACCTCCTAGATATGATGCAAGTCATGTCACTTTCGACCTCGATTTGGCAGAGAAGATCAGTGCGTGGATTCTTTAGGTTCGAATCGCAATTGCTTATTTTCGGTATATGTAACAAGCAGATAACATACCAACGATAACGTGTCGGAATGTTGTAGGTTGTTGATCAGGTGGCTGCTGATCTGTTCGCCGAGTTTGACAACTGAATTGCAGAGGCTTCGTCACTGTATGCGGACAGATCACCCGTTCACAGTATGTGCGTTCAGCAGCGCACGGAGTATGTCTCTTCGTATGGAGAACAGATCAACAACCAACATGCTACTGAGTCTCAAGGAGTGTGCATCTGAGGCGGTAGATCTGAGTCATGACCTCTGACAGCAGCGAAATAGCCAGGTCTCCAGACTTTATATAACGACTTTTTTGAAAGCACAGCTCATATATGCTTGTCAAAGCAAATTCGCAACAAGCTTCTCGATATGTATCAAAGGCTTTCGTCGAAGACTGTGAGAACTTTGAAGTTCGGCGGCTCAGTAAAGTATTGTGTCTGCCCAGTAATCGCCTCCCAAAACTGCACCATATTTTGCACATGATTCAGAATGGCACACCCGAAATTAGACGACACGTAACCTGGCGAAAGGGTACGAAATCGGTTACGGAAAAACTCTGAATGCTATCGACGTGACCTGTCTTCCACAGTGGGCTCGGGTTTTCTTCCCTCTGTTTGGTCACAGATTCTCCGAGATGTGGCTGTCAGTCAGCTGAAGTTTGTACTGAGAATCACTGAATGACTGTCGAGAATCGTGTGCACCTAGAATTAATTCTTGAAGAGACTTTCCTCTACTTAATGGACAGATGATGAAAAAGCACCGGTGCCCACCGCCAGCATGCTTGATACAAGCAATCATAGCACGACTGACTGGAAATCTGAGTTTCACTAGGGAGAAATTTCGATAATACTGATGCGATAAACCTCGTCTATAGATGCACTGAACTCTCTAATCACCTGACTTATGTGTTTCCATTTTTCATGGATTTATTGACCAGTCGTAAACACGCGTAAAACACGTGACCACATCCGTGCATCTCGCTTGCAATTATTGTGACAAATTGCCATTGGGGCTGATGACTCATCGGTGCTAATTATACCTTATCCGTTGTTTCGTTAGGTGCCACCTTGAAATCAGTGACACTGGTGTGATGTGTCATCACTTGAGAAACCATAATTTGGGCTTCTGACAGTTATTTACAAAATGTTTCAATGTTGCATAAATTTTCAAATACACAACTCCTGCCGCTTACTCAACTGAAAAAACTGAAGGGCGATAAATAAGAACAAAACTCACCGTATTTATGGGCAGAATTCATCATGAAGGAGGGTTTTTGCAATGGTTCTCGTTCCAGTTGGGGCCGAAGACGGATTAGCCATTCACAACAAACCGAACATCTTGAAGTTTAAAGGACCGGAAAGCATTCTACTGGATAAAGTGTCCCTTGTGTCGAAAGGTCCAACTCCTAGGACAACCACTGATCGTATACCATAATACTGAGGCTCCAAGTTTGAGATGCCCTATTACCTACGTCAGTTTATCACGTTTAGGCCCAAATAACGCTCCAGTTGCCGGTTTAAAACGTACTTCCTGATTTTGCAACAATTACCAAGCTTATAAAAGGTATATTTTTGGTCTGTTCCAGCAGCATACTCATCGAACAATTTAGAACAGGCCGAGGAGGACTTGCACAGCAGTTGTTGAGACAACACATTGTTTATTCTGGCAAAAACCCCACAATGAACCTCTTCTCTTCGATGGTTTTTTGAGTAGATAGCTGAAACGTAAAGCACCAAATATAGGTGTATCACAAGTCAAACCAAATGTACATTTTTCGTTATTTTTCGGATTAAGATTACGTGTGCTCTGACAAGTGTGTGCAACCCTCGAAGATGACTTTATTTCTTGTTTAAACTGTCCTTCAATGTTAGTCCTTCTTTTTGAGGGCAGGATTTTAAAGGTTGCGGATGTGGTGGAGGGGATTCTAAACTTGCTCACCTAGCTTCGGTTTCGAATAGCGAGGAAACCTTTGGGCTCAGAAACCCCAAGCTGGAGAAACCAAAATAAGGAATCACATGCACAGGGTGCCTCGGACTCCCGGCCTACGTTGACTGGATTGTGGGATGCAAAATTTTTGGCTGAAGTTATCTTGACTACTTTTAAGCCATGAGTAATATACTTAGAAGTGAAATTTTCCCACCAGTTGCACGGGGCCTCCATCTGAGATGACGTAGTCCCTCGAGAGGCCAGTTAGTGCCAGGTCACGTGAATTGATTTGCGCACTATTTTTTCCATGTGCGTATCAATCACGCTGCTGATCTGTGAATGTCAATGTTTGAAATCCGATCGGGAAGTTGGAATGTACGAATCTCCCCAGAATTTAATGAGGTGTGTACCTTTGATGATGTGCCGCGCTTTTCGGCCTTTTAGAATAGATTGGCTACAGTTTCAGGTTGGAATGTGGGTTCGAAATTTCCAGAAGGTTGGATGCGAACATAGTTGTAAACGGTGCACTCCGAGTAGTCAATAGGAACATGCTGTTACTCTTATAGACTAATCTCAAAAATGTGCCGGTCATAGGCCTGACTTTGGTAATCTTTTTGGAAAGAGAATGAGACATATATCCCGGAACTCAGTCAAGTGAGTTTTTCTCTATTCTGCTCCGTGGTAGTCACAATCCTGTTAGTCATTTATTAATACTTTCCTTTTACTACTTCCCTTCAGAATGGTTTGAACGCCTTACACCTGGCCTCAAAGGAAGGACACGTGGAAGTTGTCCGAGAACTACTGAGCCGTGGCGCAGATCCAAATCGTGCAACCAAGAAGGGCAATACAGCTCTGCACATTGCAAGCCTGGCTGGACAGTTCGAAGTGGTCAAAATGCTTCTTGATGCCGGTGCAAGTGTTAACACTCAGGCGCAGGTTGGTTTTCCTCTTACTTAGTTGGCTGATTCTCTCCGATTATGTTTTTTTTCGGGTTGACTTTTGAGAATCCCACAACGTGACTCAATGTTTCACATGACGGCCACGCAGCCAAAACCGAAAGTTTAGTTAGAATAAGAAAGCCTGTGAGTTATTTTGGAAATCAGTGCGCAGCAGTTATTTCAAAAAAGGTATGTGCCGATGGTTATTAGTAGACCTTCGGTTTGTGTGCCAGTATAAGGAGTGAAGATAATTTATTGTGAACCATTTTCCAACCTCTACCTACTGCGCTCCATATCGAACCAATAGGGTTCCCTATTCGAACACAACAAATAGTGGAACATTGGGTAAACTAGATCATAGTGACGTTTGAAGCACGATAAAAAAACGGGAGCAAAATTTTGGGCAAAATCGACCCCTTTCGAACTTTAGGTCTGAGGACGCAGTGGCCAGATTTTGAGTACAACCAACATTTCGGGCTTCAAAATCAGTAATTTTGCCCAGTGGTTGTTTATTAATTCGAAGTGAAGAGAAACCTGAACTGTCAGCTTTTTCTATAGAAATACCTGTTTAATTAGGAGACACTTTATTTTCTTTACTAATGGATGGATAACCTACTGCATTCAGTGGCAAATAAGTGAGTAATTTTTATTTTTCGCGATTCTAGTGGACCATGATGATGAGCTTCCAAGATATGAGTCTCAAGAGGCAAATTGAAAACTAGGTTTTATTTCCCCTGAGAAACTGTTCACCACTGTGATTTTTTAATGTAGCAATCTATTTTTGGAGCAAATCACACCACCGCCATCCTTATTCTGCTGTGAATAATGCAACGATCAGCCCGGAAGCTGCTGAAACTCGTTTGGTTTACTTTTATTTTACCATGGACTTTGTACGTGTGTATTTCGTCTCAGATCAAAGACGTTAAAACCGAGGGATATTTTCTCACTACGTCGGCAGGAGGAATGATCGCTGGCAGATACCAGATGGCATCAGTTGATGTAATGAGGTTTCGCTTCATTGCTGTTTGACAGTAACTCACTCTCTACACAAAACAAATTCCTTTCAATTTAACTTTTCGAGTTACTACGCCTGATGTAGTTTTACTGGACTGTCTTTGAGTGTCTTTTAGACCAGTTGGTAAAACTGTTAGTCGCACTACGCTTCAAGCACGCCTGCGTGGAGCTTCGTAAACGTGAGCACTAGGCTACAAGTAATTCTATTCTATCCTCCTGAGAAGATAGATCATCCCCTGTGGGTGCTTAATCGTAAAGAATACCCCGTTCTGCTAAGGCTCATTGGTTCAGCCGAATGACAAGAGACAACCGCCAGCCATTTAACTTGTGTTCAAGAGTAATTATCAATGCTCTTAAACCCTGGAAACAACTTCTGCTGAATCCAGCGATTATTTAACTGGCTTGTGAGATGGCTAAAGTGGTTAGATAGCGAATTTCCTGACCGGAAGATCCACGGTTCGAACCCGACCTCTGCTTCTCGACTTTCCCTGTCTAGGCTTGGGCAACCTGGCAGTATCCCAGCCTTCGTGCTTCCTTCGGGTAGCATGGCAGCTAGGCATCGATGTTACAGTTGAACGACGATTAACTGGCTTGTTGAGCGTTTCCTCGATTAAAATGTGATGTAGGTTGTTGGCTTCAGATTCATTGTGAAGATTCGTTTTACCGACTGCTAATATCGGCAATCCAACCCCTCACAACTACACAGAAGAGGTTTGATACACATGGATATCAGGAACGGGGTAACAGATTTTTGTGCAATGAACTAATTGCCAGAGGATCGGTCCGCTGATCCAAGTATCCGTCAGTTGTTCCCCCAGGGGACTAACATAGTTTACAGCGCGACTCCAGTGGAACTAAGTTTATCCTGCTATTGTTATTAAAAAAGAAGACTGTTGCCTTGCAGTCGAGCATTTCGGTCAAACTCTCTAGGTGAAGAAACCAATCACCCTCCCCTCCAGATTTGGGCACCCTGGTCACACAAGTATGATATGCCAGTTAAATCAGTCACACGATCGATCAGTTTTCGATTGGTGACCTCAGTTTGTGTGCTCTATCTGTCCGAATAAATGAAATAACATCTGCTATCCCTGATGAGCGTGCAAACATTTTCCGTAGTACCTATTACATCCTCTCTTACTCGATTACCTTCCTGTCTGGCAGCTTGGTACTAGTAAATGCTGCTGCTGTTAGCAGTTTCCATAACGATGCAGCAGCATACGGCTGACATCACCTTCTGGGAGAGTGGGTAAACCACAGAGTAGCTTTGTCTACCTGACGAAAAGTTTACAACAGCTATTGTCTAGCCACAACATACTACTCATAAGGTTACTGAAAATTCCCCAATAATCCACTACTGGCTTCGCTATTTCGCGATTTTCTATCAGCGTTCGGTTCTGCCTGAACCCAAGTTGGACAGCTTCTGACAAATACTCTCATTTACACACACATTTGGTTTTGATTGGATAGTCATCTGAACCCAACTGAACCATCCGTTTATGCTGGGCCTCAACTGAGTATACTGAACCAGGCCGCCCCATGTTTCAGCTCTTACGGTATCCGAGATATCATAATATATTGTTGTCTAGACGTAACACACTGCTCGTAAACGGGCCATCATAAACGACAGATTCAGGTGGATTCACTTGAGTCCCGTGTCAAACGAGTGTAGCATCCTGCTCACCAACTTCTAGCTGCCTCCTATGTCTATTCAAAAATCACCTTTCTCTTTCGCACCTTTGGAGCACTTCAGAGGCGCACCTTCCTGTCGCACTTCTGTTTACAGAATGACTCACAGAAATTGCTGACATCTTACCCATGATAAGACCATATGATGCACAGTCTTTCCATCAAACTGGGCAAGCACTGAGAGTTTCAGATCTAATTTACTTCATCATTTCGACAACGCAGTCAGGTATTCAATGAGGGCAAGTAAGAATACTCCTGGTGAGAAGATCAAATGGGGGGATTCTTTCATCAGGCAAATAAAGTAAAATCGATATTTTGCCGAGAAACTTATTTTTTGGATGTTCTACCTGTAAAGGTGGATTTTGTATCATTTCGTTCGTCCCTCTGTTCAAAAATGTCACCTTCAAAATCTCCGGTAACCATGGTAAATCGCGCCGTGTCCTCCTATATGGGAGAGTACGATCCTTTTGGTTAGAAGTAGGACAATGAGAATTCGATACTTAGATGTGAGCACGACCAGATCATGGAAGAAGCTTGAATCGATGTCGAGCCCCAGCCGTTAAGATGTCTTGCGGACAAAAATGGTGAGGAAGGAAGATACTCATTAATCGACTGAAACCACAAAAACATGTCATCCTAACCGAACCAAGTGGAATGAGAATGTACCACTGTATAGTTGTAGTAATGGTCATACAAACTGGAGCAGGAAGTTGCCTCTTTATTTCTCCTCAATGTTTCAGCTTAAATCTGATACAGAAAAGGCGGAGAGTGAACAAAATAGGTCTTACAAAGACCTCGTTAATTTCATGGAGAAGGTTGGCAACTGGATTTACTGTAAGCAAATCACACATGAGCTGGGTGAAGGTGTGGAGTCAATCCTAGTTCTCTGCAATCTATGAACGCTAAATCCTGGAGATCATCAATCTGAAACGGTCTCGCATCATTCTGCAAGCTAATGTAGAAACACCTCTGTGAGCATCTTGCATAAAAGACTGAAAACAGAATCGTTTTGTTCTCCTGGTTATACGAAACCTTTGGATCTATTTGGGGTTGTGTCAGATATTTACTTCTTTGTCAAAGTCACCCTTGCTTGCATTCATTTTTTTCAAAAGACGGATGATGGCGTTAAAAAGCGATAAGAATTGTCCAGTGTAAACTTTCATCCCCTCATTTTGTCTTTCGTCATACCGAAATCACAGAATGGTTTCACTCCGCTCTACATGGCCGCTCAAGAAAATCACTTAGAAGTCGTCAAGTTGTTGCTCTCCAAGGAGGCGAATCCAGCCCTGACCACCGACGATGGCTTTACCCCTTTGGCAGTTGCCCTACAACAAGGCCATGACCGGATTGTAGCCCTATTGCTGGAGAACGACTCAAGAGGCAAAGTCTGTTTGCCTGCTTTGCATATTGCAGCCAAAAAAGACGATGTGAAAGCGGCCAATTTGCTACTGAACAGTGATGTGAACGTTGATCACCAGTCAGCGGTAAGTTCCCGCGATGTTGTACTGATGTGATTAGTCAGTGTAACACACTTTCTCCCTGCGGAATATAAAACAATATCAGGCCGTTTATGACGGGTGTATGCACCTGGTCGAAGATTCCAAATCTGTAAACAAATAAACTGCCTGGTCCAAACAACTGACTGATCATTGTTTGATGGAAGACTTGATATCTCTTTCAAATGTGGTACATTGCTCGACTACCTCGATGATGGTGTGGTTCACGATTTTTTCCAGTCAACCTAATTCGGCTTAGGAAGCGAGGGAAATTACATCCTTGGAGATTACTGAACAAGTTTGTTGTTCCAAAATTTTTCGGCTTAAACACTCTCCTGGGCAATGCCGCTCCGTTTTCCTAAAAACGCAAGCGGGGGTCGGGTTGGGGGGACAACTTTCAGTATCAAACTTATCTACTACATAGTTCATACGAGCAAAGCAACAAAATGGGGTCTCGTGACAACTGTTGGTATGAAACAGCGTTCTCGGTATATATACACTATATTTTCGATCATGAATTTGCACAATATTTCCTGATTGCTCCACTAATCCCTGCGAGTTCATCATATCCGAAGTCCTGGACACTCTGGAGAAACCGTGAAGACGTGTGAGCTGGTTGGTGGAATCTTTCAGTATGTGCTATGAGTAGTCTAGGGTCATCATCATCATTAGTGTCAGATGTAATAACCGCGCACTTGTCGTACAGTGGTTGTAGCTGCCCCAGTTTCGTTCACCGATGATTCGGGGAGGTGGGGTAGGTGGCTGCGCATTGGAGGCGGGAGCTGATAAATTAGTGAGTAGATACAGCACTGCTAAGTGAGGGACTGGGAAGGGAGCTATGCATTTAAGGCAATAGCTTGGGTGCATGAGCGCCATTGAGGGCGCGACTGGACCATGTCTGACAATGTCTCTAGCCATTGATGTGGCCCGTCTCGGGGTCCCCATCCAGGAAGACGGCAATGACCAGCGCAGCTGAGTTTGCTAGTAATGGCTTTTATACTTCGCTGCCAAGTCATTGTTTGACCGCTTCTGGCTCTCTTCCACCCTCCAAGTGGTTGTGCGAAAAGAGCCCTTTGAGGAAGTCGGTCGACTGGCATACGCAGCACGTGGCCAAGCCAGCGCAACCTATGCAGTTTGATCAGTTCAAATGTCGAGGGTGAGTTACCTCACAGTATACGGATCAATTACTGAACAATTTTTGTGATGGGCTAAGCCATCTGCTTCAAAAGATTCTCACCACCACTTAGATGCTTGAGCTTGACTTTCACGAGGTAGTGAACAGTGCCACTGGACTCACTGGTACGCCTTAGTTAGCAGAAGAGGTCTACACCAGTGTGATGCGATAGATTCATCCCATTACGGGACAGATGGTTTGCCGCCAATCACTCCGAGATGCATACTTACTTCTCGGTGGGATAAACAAACCTCACTGGCAAATGATTAATCGTCCATTTTAATTGCTCACCTGCAAAGAACGGAGTTGTTAGCTCATCGGTGGTGGTCTTTGCTGTAGTTGTACCAGATAACTGTTCTCTCACTTTGGTGGAACATTCTGAACAGGGTTTCGCTCTGTAATGACTAATCGGATGAAAATAAAGACAGCACATGATTGCTATTTGGACTAGCGTGTTGCACTCCGCTTTTATCACTGACTGCTTTATCACGTCCACCTGACAGTCACCAGACCATGACACATCAAGCACAATCTTGGGTTTTCTCCATTCTTCGGGGCTAAAAAATACTGCACTGGTCTTCAGGAGGAGCACCATTAATTCCCTTGAACCGTGTTTGAACTTAGAAAGAGGGAAGGTGACGCTGAAGTGGACAGCGAGGTGTGATCACATGAAAGTGAATCGGCCACATCCCTATTGTATTACCATGAAACCTTCAGAAACCGGGAGTTCAAGAAACTGGACACATCAATGTCAAAATTTTTTGTATCCGCAAACCGGTGCGCAGATATACACCTGAGATTCTCTCATGTAGTTTTTGCCGCGGAAGCAAGTGTTTTGCTATAATATATTCTCGACATGACTGATGTGAATACACTATGAGAAGTTGCCACAAACTACACGAAACTGAATGAATTGTTCTTTTGGTCAAGTAAATAAACATAACGACATTCATAGAAGTCTGAAGTCGCATCCTCTATGGCCTTGCGTGATTAATGTCATGCTCCTAACCAGGCACACTCCAGATGAGGGCGGACGATTTGTCTGCCAAACACATCGGTTGATGATTTGTCAGTAAATGACAACAATGATCCAATTCCTGCAAGATGGTTACACGAAGCACACCATTTTGGCAGTCAGTGGCCCGCAATCCTGTGAAATGTCGAAGTGCACCTCTGGGTTTGGAATAAGAAACATAATGCAGCTATAGGAGAACACGATCCACACATGAACCTGATTTCTACACAATAAGATCAAGAGGGGCACAGATTTAGTCCCGAAATGGCGAAGTTTTTGACATGTGGAAATATAAGGTGGGCAAGGGAGTTCCTAGAACCATGACAGTCACAAACTCAAAAGGTAGGCATGTCGATCGCAACCTAATCTATGCAAAACTACAAACAAAGGATCGTCAAACGAATAATTCAGTGTGAACTGACGGATCAGCGGAGAAACATGGTAGCCAGAACAAGACAAAGGTTATGGAGTCCGGGTCGCAGGGGTCAAAGTTGGAGGCCTTCTAAGTGTTGACGAATCAGAAGGCACGCCAACTGGCCAACCAACAGCACTGATCGTTTAAGCCGCCAATCACAATCTCCGACCAACGAGACGGACAAAAATAAAAGCACAGCATTCCTGAACATCATCACAACGATGGGCCACTAAACAGCAAGGCAACGCGAACTTACCACACACGGGTGATATGACCTCCAACTGTGAGGGAAAGTTTGCAACTAACTTGCCAAAGTCAATGAACAGAACATTAGCCATCAGACTCGCTTACCTGATCATACTCGTCACGTATCTATCTCGATCACTTGCGTGACCATCGCCCCAATATTTGCTAGAATCAGTTTCATTGGATTTTTGAGCAAAAAACCTTCTCGACTATATCTACTCTAAATGAACTTTTCCCAAACTAAATGGCCACTTTCCTGATCAGTTTATTGCAAAGGACGATCCAACTAACCTTTCTGACGGTATTTTATTTTCCTCAGCTTAGTTCTCGGTCTGAGCCTCCCAAGCTAGCGTTCACGTCAAAACAAGCACTAAAGGTGCACAAGGTCTAATAATGCCCAAAACGAAGTCAGGAACAGTTGTACAGCGCTTCATATATATAGCGTAGGCGGTTATAACTTTCTGGAATTTCTGACGCGTTCTGGATGCGCCATTGGCAACCGCCATTTGGCCAATACTGGGTCATGATTGGCTGTTGGGTCCAGATTCTCGACCAACCAGATCTGGTCTTGATGCCGGACCGGCAAGCGTCCCGATTTATTGGGCTAGGCTTATCGGCAGTAGCAGCGCCTGAAGACGTGCGGTATAGCGAAATCCATGTAGATTCCTGCTTAACACTTTCTAAAACGCCGTGTCAGAAATGAAACAACCTGCACGCACTCCAGAAATACGGAATAAACTGTGACAAACCGGGAGATGTTGGTCTATCTGTCTATCGAATCCATAACATTATTCGAAGCAAGAAGAAGCACATTTTGCCATGTTAAACGTGATTTCTACGGTGGTGCATCAATGTCCTGCGGAAATTTTGAAAGCCACGCCGTAATTTAGAAGCTCACCAACAAAATAGTCGGCGGTTTGAAGTTGCATCAAAATTGAACTTCTCTCTGGGACTGGTCCACCCAACTGACTAACTCCGCTCTACTGCTTACAGCTGTTGGGTGTTCTGAGAATAACTGAAGTCCCTTACGAACACATATTCTATACCCAGTAACTGAGTCGCAGAATCACTGTTTGAACAAAAAGCCAGATTCCTCACGAAACTGAATCACTTGTCTAACAAACACGAATCCTGTGATTGATCGGTGTTGAGATTAATCTCTTACTTGAAGGCTTAAATCCCAGGTGTTTTATCAATCCATTGCGGACGATATCAAACGCGTGAGTAGGAAACCCACCAACTGACTCGGAAATGCACCAAAGCATGTGCTAAATGAATCAGAAATTTCATCAGCTCTGTGAACGAAACTATGAACAGCACTGCAACCCTATTTTGAACGTTGAAGTCCGTTGGCTACCCAATGGTACTTGTTCACCCTTTTGTGAACATTGTTGTTCAAAAGAATGCAGATTACGAATTTTCAAGGGTTGAAGGGACTGAGAAAAGATATACTCCACATATCCGGTCGAAGGCTCAAACGAGTTATTCTGCAACCCCAAGACAGACGTTTAACCCGAATTGATTTCAAGTAATTCAACGTCACCTTGGCTGAGAGAATCAACCGATTCCAGTAAAACATTCTCAGAAAAAATTCGTGTAAGCCACTTGGTCTTTTCAATTGAAATGAAGATATAACGCCACAGGATGATGAAGGTTTCGGAATAGGAGCTTGGTGAATTTTATGGGATCTCTGTTGAATGCCGTGAGTTGTACTCACGAGGAAATGACAGAAATACAGAGTCAAGAAAGAGAGGTGCTGAGAAGTTTAATGACGAATGGTCTAGATTCTTGGCGCAGTCTTCCCTGGGATGAAGCCAACCATCCCACACTAACTAGGTTTGGGGCATCGAGTTGGTGCAGCCTCCACCGTACGCAATAGTACTGCTTTGCTATGACGAATAGTAGCTCAGTTTATTTTGTTGCTTCCAAGGTGTGTTCTTACCACTTCATTTCTGTGATCAGCTGACCTGCACGCCTACCGATAACCGTGCTTCACACATCAAACCAGTCCACTCAAATAACCACGGAGTTTACAAACCTGAAATGTCCACTGTCTGATGTTACGAAAATTCTGCCATGTATGGAGTAATACCCAAAAGCTGAGATGGACTGTTGAGGACCATCAGCTTTACGCAGTTCATGGGTTCCAAGAGGATATAAGCTCACAGCCTTCCAGATAGTGGTTCACTTTCAGGGGGTATATCAACACTCACCTTTCATTCGTGCAGCAATATGGTCTAAGCAAAAACCACCAACCCACCGCTACGCACCACCATGCTCCCCAATAACGCACTGGTGTTTTCACCTCGATTGGTAAGGAAACGTTTGCAATCTAATTGCCTAGCTCAGCGAACAAGCTAACGACCATTTACACTACCAGCTACCAACATTTTCCTCCGTAGAAAACACGGTCTAAGTTCTGACTCTCCGGGTTCCGCATTTCCCGAGGAACGTCTGTGTGACCTAGGAGGTGCTATCATGCGCAAGAAGATTTGTCCCTTACTTGTCATTGCGACAATTATCCAATATCATTCAGGAGGTAAACTTTCGCAGTTATTTCATCAACCTGCTAACAGAAACCGTGTGCTGTTTCCACCAGGGAGCCGTTCTCATGAAAAACCCTATGAATACCAGAGATTCGCATATTATAACGAACATGACCTTATTCCGAGGGTTTAAGTTTTGTCTTCCTAACTTCCTAACTGCTTATTTCAGGTGAAATGGCATCTCGAAACTTGGTGCGATTCTCACCCCGGCAGATGATGAAGAACAAGAGTTGGGTACGGATGACACGCTAAAATGATAGAATCGGTCAAAATAGGTCAAAGTGTCTGGGTTACATTGGATTTTGCTTGTCCAATTACGGTGGTTTTCTCTGGCCGCCCGAAAGTTTTTTGACAGCAACATGGTTTCAGGAGTGTGCGATAATAATGTCATTAGGTGTAGATTGATTCGGCAAGGCCGGGCGATAATGATCACAAGACTGATCAGAAGACACTCTGATTTGAGGGCAGATTGTTTAAGCCCGCATGTTGGACAAGCTAGGGACAGCCAGACAGACTTTTTGCACCAGTTGGCTGTTTTTTTCTATCTGGTGCAAAGTACAATATACCTAGGACTGGAAACAAATTCCCACATTTTTTCCCACCCGCTCTTGTCCGTGTTGTTTCTCCCCTTTTTCCCATTTAACGTGAAACATTTTTGTGTGCCATTACTGACTGTCATCCTTGCAGTCATCGACCCGAGTGAACCAACCTTCGTTAGTTGGAACGGTGCAGACACGGAGATAACTTTTGGACAGATGCCGATGCGTTTGCACTCGGTTTGCAGTGCAAACAGCTGTTGATGAGTTATCACAAGCATACAAGTAAAAATGCAGCATTTGAGGCCGAAACACTATCTCAGCTCCTTTGAAACGATGGCCGTTGTCTGCCAGGCAGTGGACCGCGACTCGAACTTTGAATAAGCCGCTCATTGCCATTAGACTGATGTTGTTCTAAAATTGGATCTTACTCAGTCATCAAGGTGTCTATTAAGACAGATCTGCTCGTAAAATACCTTTTAGAAAAAGACCTTTTTGGAATGTCAGATGTCTCGTCGAAGAAGAGTTTTCTGGACGGTTGTCGTGGTCAGTGAGAACCACTGTTAACCACATCTGAGCTGGAGATAGCTCAATGGCTAGGACGCTTAATCACTGAAGGAAAGGCTCGTGGTTGTGGGCCAACTCTGTCCCATTGACTGCTCCTCTCTAATCTTGAGTAACCTGGATGCATCTCGACTCTCGAGTTTCCGACACAGCAACTAGGCCCTGAAACGGAGGTTACAAGTGGACGCCTACAATGGGTTAATGAGAAGTCTATCTTGGCCATCACTAACGTGTAATCTTTGGAGCGCCAACAAGCCTCGAGTTGAAATCACATAAGCAGGCGATCATAATAACGACAACAATGTAGCTGTTAAAAACCGGATACATGACACCTGTGGCTTCCAAGCAGCTTATATGTTTGGACAAATATACTTGGCTTAACTATCGATTGATCACACCAAGCAAAATTAGAGGGAGTCTGGTAAAAAGTAACAGTATTAGTGCTGATACTGATCTATTCAGTGACAAACGGAGTTTTCAATACTGAGAATCCTTTTGACGATAGCTTTACAGTCATCTTTCTTGTTTGAATTATTTGATTGGCTCTAAACAGAGGGCCTTTTTGGGATTACCATTGTGGTGTCCGATTGGCAGCCTCGCTTTCGAACAGGCTTTTTCCGGGACACTTCAGCTTGCGTCTTCACGAAAAAAGGCACACAGGTCAAATCAATTTGATTTTCGCAAGAGACTCAACTGAATCTACAACTGAATGTGCTGCACACAGGCCGCCTCATGTTTCAGTTGGAACGATTTTCGAGATATCGCAGTACGTTTTTCATGAAGGAAACTACCAACAAGGTTGCTGAAAATGTCGAAGAGTTTTAAGCAACCTTTTAAGTAGGCGTTTTCCTTCTTCAAACTTTGCAGTTGATGTGCGCGTTGTTGTCAACCTGGCACTCCGGCAGAACTCTTCTGTAGTGGTTTCCTATACTTTCTCAAACACAAATGTTCAACACACTGCTCATTTCTATCTTGGAAGGTGATTTGAAGTAGTTCGCGCCTAGAATCTGCTGGGCGTGGTTTGTCCCAAAAGGCATCTTCCGACTAAAGGCTTGTTAATAAATTATGGTATAGCTCATGTGCTATTTTAACTTGACGGTTAGTAGGCTTTAGCTCATTTTGATTGTTCTTGTAGAATAACACTTTTCTGACGTAACTAAAAACTGCTTAGCCCGGAGTAGCATACTTTAATCGTCAGGTGTTACACAGAAAGCTCCGTCGGGCGCTTGTCAGACAATCCCAGAAAGGTCAGATTCTTGAAAGTATTCCTAGAATGTCCGAAACTTACTGGGACCATCCAAATCGCAGTAGGGAAGCCGTCAACCCCCAAAGTCAGAAAATCCAGCTGCCGATTGGACGCTCAAGTAGTCAATCAATTCAGCAACGGCAGATGATGATGAGTGTTCAGGCATGTCATAGAAGCACGGCTGACGTGATGAGTATTCAGGCATGTCATAGAAGTAACGCCCGACGATGGTGAGTGTTCACCCAGCACTGACCGGACAGTTTGGATTCAAGGTCAAAAGTGCGCTTCAAATACAGCGATGCCTCTTGTAACGTTTGCCCTCGCTTGTTTTCAATAAAGTTGCTGTCTACCTTGTTGGAGAATCGTTTTATGAACATTCAGGCACTTCAGCGTCAATTGCGGTTAGTTAGAACAGAAAATCTATCCAAATCCCGCTGATCTTCCACTATGGACATGCTGTTTGAGCTCAAAATCGGTTCTTCTTTCCTTTCTGTGTCTTTTTTACATATCCACTAAATTTTCACCATGATTCACCGTCACCGAACCTTTCCAGTTAGACATAGTTGAATGGAACAGGTAGATAAGCTTGTCATACAGCGCCAGAAATCTGCCATTGTTCATTTTCCGTGGCCTAGATGTACTAGTATGATGAGGGCACTCCAATCAGAATCGCGGAGATCTTCTGCTAAGTGAGCAGCAATTTTCTTCCGGGACAAGCGTGGCAAATGAACAACTGGGACGTGTGTCCATGTGCGTACCTAGGGTCAACAGTTTTTATCACAGAAACGCTCGTAGCGGTTACACTCACCCGAACTATCAATATCTTACATTATTACCAAAATTTCTGCTTACTGACGGGTTAAAGCTTCGGCCGCGACGTTATGACTGCTGAAATCCCTCTCGATTGAATTGGTACTCATTCCAGCTTCTCTAGCTTCCGACTTGGAACAATGATAGTTCAGAATACTCATCCGCTGTGTATAACCCAACACAAAATTTGACTCTTTGTTACTCCTAAACCTTTCCGAATGCACAGAAAACCCTCACCAGTCCTGACTGTACCTGGTAACTTCTTTTTTACACGTGACACACAAACTGCTTCTGCAAGTAATCGGGTTTTTAACAAGTATCCCGTACTTTAAATGGCATGTTTCACACTAACCTACAGTAAGATTCACGTGATCTAGTGGGAATAACTCGCTGACAGTCGTTATGAAACGAAACATGAAACTAACTGTAAAACTGTCTTCAAAATTTTCATGAAGGAAACTACTCACAATGTTGCTGAAAGCTCTTCGACAGACCACGGCTGGTTTCGCCCTTCTTGGGGCTCATCAGGTAAGCGCAGTCACCGAGTTTCCGTCAACCTTATGTCTTCAAACCTTCTGTGAGTCGAAGAAAACGTAGGTTTTGCCAATACTTTGTTATATTGAATTTCTCTAGTGTCTTTAGTTGAGGCGCTGTCCCAAAGTTTATCGCGCTAGCAAAGATTGTTTCTGGGATCGACTTAATTGACACTTATCATTCTATGCACCTGATTGTAATGATACGTGTGATTGGTTTCATCATCAACGTGAATCCCATCAGTGACACTTTCGTCTGACTTTTTACCACAGGGTGCTAACATGCGCACACTGGTCTAATAATTGGGCCATAGTTTGCCAGATATCGAATATTCCACTAACTTTTTACCCTCAATGTGTCCATAAGGCTAGAACGACACAATCGGAAGGATATGAGGTTGACGGAAAACTTTGCTCTCTATGAATCGGGTGCGCTTATTCCTCACTAATTCTATTCAACCCCCAACTGACCTCTGCGGGTAACTGGGTACTGAGCGATGGGAGTTAAAAGTACTGTCAATAATTGTGCCTTCCGATGCAAAATCCACCACCAAGAATACTTGGTAGGAGCCCTCTGAGGATAAAACGAGAGAGTTACGGCGAAACATCGTTGGAATGGCAGAGAACAGAGTGACTGGGTTGAGGTTACGTTCGTATGTGAATGAGGGAAGGTTGAATAGCCAAAGGAGTTCAGCGACGACCTGTTCTGGGAAAAAAAGCGGAGAAATGTGTTCGGTTTTACGATGCTTTGGAAAGCAATAATCAGGGTGACTGAGTAGTCATTGCCCGGTCAGACGATGCCAAGCGAGGACAAGAGGAAAACTCCTGTGATGACCTTCACTGGTAATACGGATTAAGGAAAGCGAGAGGAGATGGGAAGATGCTTGTAATTTATGGATCATGGAAGGCGGTTGTACGGAGTAGTACGTAAGGAGGATGACGGCAAAGACCTTAGCGTGCAAAAAAAAACACAAAGCTTGTTCGTGAGTCTAGTAAAGAGGTTGAAATGACTCTGATAAAAACTCCGGTTGTTTACTTTGGGGAATTTGTAATTCAGTGCAGTGATGTCATATACAGGGTGGTTGCGTAGCCGGAATGGAGCTGTGCGTTAAAATCAATGGTTATCGTTGTCCCTAAGGCTGGAAGAGGTTCCCGGGGAGTGAATTATGAGAGGAATAGGATAGGAGAGAAAGAGATAGTGGATTCTGCGAGATTTCACAGCTGGCGTTCTGGGCCTCGGTACAACACCGTCTGCTCCAACTTCACAGAGCGATCAAGTGGAAAGCCTCTCCAACCGACCAAGTCTGGATACGCAAAGGGAGGTTGGCGAGGAGTTTTGCCTTTTAAATCCCAGAAACACCTATGAGGGTCACCATTCTGTCACTCCGAACTGGTGGTGGACTCAACAGAAATGGGATCTGATTTCCTCACTCTATGCTAGAGCAAACGAAATTCATCCACACTAACTTCATGACAAGGAGTTGGGCTAAACCGGTCTACGCTTAATATCAAATGTATCCACCTCATCTAGTTGAATGAGTCCAGTACAAGGTAAATAAGGACTGAATAGAAATCTTGGTAAAAACATTCACAAGCTGCTTTCTTTCTCCTTTTGTCCTTACTAGAGTGGCTTCACTCCTTTGCACATTGCTGCACACTACGGTAACGTGAACATGACCGAACTGCTCATTGCGAGAGGTGCCAATATCAATTTCCAAGCCAAGGTACGTTGCACTTTTGCCTGTGGGTTTTTCTAAACAAAGGTTACTTTTTCAGTCTGTCGGTTTTCACCCATTCCTACTAGTGTGGCACTGAACGGGAAACGTTCACATCACTTTCTTTTGAACGGTCCCCTTCCTTTCCTGAAGTGTGAGTCTACATCAAAGAAAGGGAGAACTCGACTCGAGTTTTGCTCCCAGTAGAGGTCATGAGCGTCGCATATTCTCGGCCGTGCTGAGGTCAAGCTCCGGACACCTGTTACCACTTCTTCACCAGCGCAGGCTGGACTCACCTAGGTGATCACTTCTGACCAGGCAAACGTGCTCACGCCTGAGCGATATGACACTGCCGGAAGCATATCTTTCAACTGCGTACATTAAACAAGATAGCCAGAAAGAAGTACATCTAGTGAGTTCGTGTAGGTTTCCTGATGATAAGTTATCGTACGAGAAATTAGCTACGTTAAAGTTTCTGCCTTGGTAAAGTCGAGCGGCGTCCGGTTGTAAATCAGTTCAAGAAAACCACATTGTTCATCAACCAGCCGTGACTTGACAGAAATGTCCAACCTGTCTGTCGAATTTCGCTTGTTCAGATTTCCTTCGGGGTGTGCACCTGAGCCAATCGTAAATAAAAACCAAAGAGATGAATGGTAACTCTCGACTCTTCCGGATGGATTATCCGACCATTTTCGAGTTGAAACGGTCCTCTGTAGTTTGTCGTTCAGCTTTTCAGTGAATTTATGCTCAATAAAGTAACAAACCCCAGATTAACCGTGAAGATTCGTGGAGCTAACTGCCCCCAAAATGTCTGATAACCTAAAACTTGTTTGATAAAAAGAGTGATATTGATATAAACTGGTAGCCAATTCTTGGAGCGATGAAAGGGTCAAGTAAACTGTAACCTGGAAGATGATTCATACCGATGAAAGCCGATTCAGCGATCCCACTAACCATAGCTTCTAGTGGGTTCTCCGCAATTCCTCTTGATTGCTTTTTCCCATTACATCAGTTCTTCATGTTCTCTTTCCTTTACACATGAAAACGGACTAATTTCTTCTCAGTGCACAGCGGTCATGCGACCTGAAATCGCCATGCACGACGTTTGCGTAGAGCAAAGCGAGAAAGTTAAAATATAGCCTACGGGTTTAGGGTGCTAAATAGAAAATTACAACTCATTGAGTTTTGTTCAGTTTGTAGTCAACCCCCTAGGGGTGAGCGATATTCAATAGACTACGCCTAATGCACTCAGTAAGCTGATTGCTTATTCACCGGACAGTTTGGATAAAATCACGTGACAATATCAGCAGTTGATGGCGAATCATGAATGAATGAATTCAGCCTGTTTTGGAACAGAATGCATTAAATTTGTAATCCAAAAGCAGAGGGAATTCCCCGAAATTGCGTGAAGCAAGCCACCATCTGTCAGAACACCAGGGGGGCATTTCCCATACTCTTGGTTTGGAGCTGTAGAGTACTTTGTCTATTCATGTGGCGAAGTAATCACGTGTTTAAAACCACAAACTGACAGTGAAACCGAGTTTCTCTGTGCGTTTCCTCAGTTGAATTAGACTGACTCCAACTTGGAAAGAACCTTAGAAATCTGACAGATATCTTGTGCATACACTGTGTGCGGCTTCTAGCATGCTGGCATAAGACGCGTGCACTATATCTGCAAATGACGGGTGGTTTATTTGGTTGTGGATGAAATTTGATAGTAGAACATAGGGTTGACGGAAACTCGGGGACTGCGACTACCTGATGAGCCCCAAGAAGGGCGAAACCGGTCGTGGGCTGTCAAGGAGTTTTCAGCAACCATATGAGCAGTGCATTACAGAAATTCGATACGGTTTTCTTCCCCCGGGGCCATCTCCTCTCTCAGCTCTCTTCTCCTCAAACGACGACGCTCCCAAAAAAACACTATCAGTGAGTTCGAAACCACACTGATTGGTCTTTCGAGCAGTTGGACTGGCTTTGATGTTGAACTGAGCTGACGGAGCCTGAGGGTCCAATTCAAACATCCATCATCTTCGAAGTTGCCTTTCAGAAGCGTCACAGCGCCTTCAAAGACTAACCGGCCAGTGGAACATGCTCAGCCGTTTCGCGCAATCTGGGTTCAAGTCGAACATAAGATTGACGGAAACTTGGGAACTGCGCCCACCACCCAAGAAGAGCGAAACCGGTCATGGGCTGTCGAAGAATTTTCAGCCACCCTATGGGTTACGTCAAGAAAACAAGGCATTCAGATATATCGAATATCCTACCACCTGAAACATGGGGCGGCCTGGTGCAGTACATTTACTTGAAGCGGACCATCATAAACAAGAGATTCAGCTGGAATTTAAATGAGTCTGCTGTGAAAACCACGTTGGTATTCTTGGTTTAGTTGTTAGGCAATTCAGGGTCGGTATTTTATGGGTACAATCCTTCTGGCTTGACGCGGTTGAAGGAGTCCCTCCATAAATTGGCCAGTTAAACTAAACGGCCAAATATATGTTCACCTCTGCACAGGACTGCGCAATACATTTGAATGTGCATTCCATCGGAGAATGGCCTATGTGCATTCTTTGGTGGACTTTGTACTCGGCTGGTTGGATAGTACGGGTGTCGCTTTGGACAGGCGTAGATATTTCAGAGCAGCGAAGCATAAATGATGCTCAAAAGCGCCACTCCATGCGTCCGGCGATAAATATCATCACCATCAATAGCATGACATTGATTTTCACCACCGATGCTTCACTACCCTACAACCAAGATTTATTTGAAAGCCTTATTGTAAAGAAAAGTATAAAGATGGACGGGGAAGAGACTTAGTGCTAGCTTACCACAGTCATTCCGAGGTGTCCACACCTCCAGACATTCATTTAGGCACTCAAACGTTTCGTAGTCTCCTTCATACCTCTCTGCCAGGTCAAGGGTTGGTCACCTCTCCGCTTCGGCCACTCTGAGTTGGATGTCGAAAACAGCACTCTCTTTGGCAAACGATGGTCAGGTGTACGCAACACATGTCCCAACCAATATAGCTTCTGATGCTGGACATATTCTTTAATAAAAATACCTGTTGCACAACTGAAAACTCGCTTTCCAATTGCCTGGTTACGGATTCGCCAGCCCACACGAGATAACGGATGTCGAATAGAAGACTTCTCAGTTCCGCTGCGCGAATAGGCCAAGTCTCACGTT
>NW_008751776.1:1174358-1336878 GCF_000715545.1 Opisthorchis viverrini | reverse complement strand
GTGGTTGGTTCTGACACAACGATTGTTGAACACCCGCAGATGTCTCAATAACGTTGTCCGAACAGGCCAAGTCTCACAGCATTACAAAAAAACAGACCACGTCCCTTGAGATTCAGGGCTACACCACTCTGACGCCATAGGTGTCTCAAATTAGCAAACGCGATAAAAAGTTAAACACACATTCACGAATTAATTCAAATTGGAATGGAAACTCAATTAAAAATTCATCTGAGTCCTTTCGGGCTATGAATGATACTAAAACGATACTTCAGACGGTTCATATTGTTCGTTCTTTGTGAGAGTAACGAATAAATTTAATGCTGGTCCTCAAAAAAACACTGACCATTCTGCTTCCCCGTTCACGAAGTTGCGTCTCTGATGACAGGGACCGTTATCTGCAGCACCCGAACTATATGTAAGGATCGAAACTACCTATAAACTGTGAGCCTGTTTCCAAAATGTCTCTATTGGTTGTAGTCAAATAAGGACGAATTCTTGAGACTTCCAACTTCCTATTTGTGTGTTTATCACATTGTCGTAGTAAACAAAAAAATCCAATTGTATTTTGTCCACATCAGCCAACTCTTCCGGTAATCGAACAGAAGGCATAGTGCTGAAACCTGAAGAGAACACTTGCTGCTTGAGAGGCTTTCAGCTCCGTCTTTCTGCTGGCTAGCGAAGCCAGTTGATTTAAGTTGTATCCATCCAGCACAAGACATAAAGTCACTCAAGTAGTTCACATAAGCTCTAGAGGGGCCAGTTCACCAGTGTTTTTTCAAAAAAGCTCGTCTCTCGGTGGTGACCATCTACCCGGGTGGGGGAGGAACGATGTATGGTTGGAACACCCAGTTTTCTTGGGACCGTCTTCTCTATTCCTCTCCGTGCTAAATCGTTTCTTGTTCTTTTTACGCTAACCAGTGGGGCGTATGGGAATTTTTTGAGGAAACGATTTCTCTCTGGACCAATGCATGCCACATCATCACCATCATCATCATCATCATCATCATCATCATCATCATCATCATCATCATCGACAGCATGATATCACTGTTCAACACCAATTCTTCATTACCGTACAACTATGATTTATTTGGAAGTCTTATTGTAAAGAAAAGAGTGAATTTGGCCGGGGGACTTAGTGCTAGCTTACCACAATCATTCCGATGTGCCTACACCTCCAGACACTGTCTCAGGGAATCTGGATAGAAACTGACGGAAAGGATGCCACTGACATCGGTTGGCAGCCATATCTTGTAGTGTCTCCAACCAGGCACGGTGAGGATCACGCGGTCCCCATCCTGGAAGGTGAGTAGCACCGACAGCGCCCAAGCGTTTCGCGATCTCCTTCATAATCCTCTGCCAGGTCAAGGGTTGGCCACCTCTTGGTTTACGCCACTCTGAATTGGGCATGGAAAATAGCACTCTCTTCGGCAACACATGCCCCAACCAACGCAACTTCTGGTGCTGGACACATTCTTCAATGGAAGTACCTGTTGCACAACCAAAAACGCGCTTCCTAACTGTCTCGTTACGGATTCTCCGATAACGTCCCTTCAGATTCAGGGATAAACCATTCTGACGCCATAGGTATCTCAAGTTATCAAACGCGGCCCGAGCCTTGCATTCACCTCATCTGTCACACTACAATCAGAACTAATACAACTTCGAAGATGCGTAAAACGCTCCACAGCTTCCAGTACCTCTCCCTGGATTGTAAGTGGCGTGTTCAGTGACTGTACTCAACGTGTCAAGGACATCTTTCTCACAACCAGCATGTTGTGCTTCTTCTAAAAAAACTAAATGACAAAGAAAGGCAATCAGAGGATAGAAATTTTAGGAACCGATCAGCTGTGACCTTTAGTAAACAACAAAAAATCGCATCACAAGCCTCTTGTATTTCGGAAATCTTGAAATTTTCTGCAGCGGATTTGCTGCATTTTCAGTAGAATGGTTCTTATTTACCGATAGCAAACGCTAGGAATTTTCATACTGTGCATGCAGATCGGTTCAATTTAGGATTAGCTTTGGCCAGAATGTGAGAAACCACTTGGACAAAAGTGACTGTCCGTTTTGGACACACTCCGTGTTTGATTGGCAAAAGTCCACTCACTCCTGGAAACATCACAAACGAGAGATTCAGCTGGGCTTCCAGGTGAGTCTCTCGAAAAACCACATTAGTTTTCAAATGAGAGTATCTCACTCACTCCACTTCTCCGTGTTCAAGACGCCACCGTAAAATTATAACGGTTTCCAACAATAGAGGTCTTCCATCAATGATCTTACTTTCCTCAGCACAAACAGCTGCCTGAAGCAGTGCACTTTGAACAAACGTGGCCTATTAGCATGATTGATTTTGTGTGGTTGCCTAGCTGTGGCCGATGGGTGGATGTCTGAACCGAAACTGTATCATTTTTCAGGTTGAGAAAGTTGCTATCTTAGTTTGGATGACGCAGACACTACCGCTGCATCCTCCAAACACTTGGTACGTCAGACAGATGTGGTTCGTTCATTTGCTGCAATTTCCGCAGCGCCACGATTTTTCTGCCGATGAACTATGTCTGCTTTGGGAAGTTGAAAACAAGAATTTAGCCGGGACTATGCCTCACTTTTGAGTAGTCATTTGGAACTTCCGGTAAAATTAATGTCTGTAGAAAGACCACGTTTCTTTTTTGTTCAGATGTCCACCCGCTCTGTTCGTCTGATGGTTTGCTGCCCCTAAAGGTTGTGCACCGCAAAATCTGAGGACGATCTGTAGTGGGTAGGAGGCAGACAGTTGTGTATTTGTGTGTGTATGTGTGTACTTTTGCTGGTCAATGCGCGGCGGTATGTAGTGGTGACAGCAGCTGTCTGTGCTGGGTATCTCGTTATATCCGATCTCAAATTAGACGGTATAATAGTGTTTTTTTTGCTGGTGACCGACTTACAGGTGTTTACAAGTTTAGGTTCATGTGACTGCTAAGAACGGATGTTAAATTTGCAATTCTGTTGTAGCACAAGAGAAGAGGGGCTGCACAATTCGGCCAACATTGTACAACAGCCGCACTACCGAATCTACCTTCGTTGCCATAACCGCCTGGTGACAGAATTGTGTACTCGCCGAATCGCCGGCTAATCGCACGTCTGCTAACGCCAGTAACACTTTTAGGGTTTCGCACAAGATGACCACGTGGCTTGGGCGTATTCATGCGTGCGTGAAATCCGGACCCGGAAAAACCCTAAACCCGTGACCAAAAAGTAGAGAGTGCTTAAAAATTTTCAAAAGACGAATCAGGATCAAATTTAGTCACCCATAGCGTGAGATAGCTTGATTACCGGAGAATCAGCTGATTGGTAGACCGATCCTCTGGGAGCATCCAATGGCCTTGAGTTCGATCGCTTTTTTGAGATCTAGTCGCGTCATCACTTTAGAGACACAACATCGTATTCGTCTGAAACTTATGGGAGGAATTTTGCAGGGTTATTTTGGGTAAGATGGACGGTAGGTTTCAGTTGGATGAAAATTTTCCTTCGTGAAGGGGAGACTAGCCAAGTGAGTCTGATGATCTTTTAATTCCTGGAGTGACACTGACCAAAGCATTTCAAAGCGAAGAGAAGCCTTGACAATCCGAATGCAACATAGTTTTGAGCTTGGTATCCCTTCGGATAATTTGTAAGAAAAGAACGAACTGATTACTCTGGAGGGGAATAGTAAAGTGTGCCAACAACAGTTGGTTATCCTTCAAAGAGAACACCTGTCCAAGGCGAGGCTACTTTCACTCGGTCTGTTCAGATCGTCTCTCCAAAAGGTAACAGCCATGGCACACTAGCTACGGCATGTTTCTGAAGCACAGTGTGATTAGACTGCTATCTCGCAGGATGGCGTACCCAATTCGAAGTGAGCCTTCCCCCACAACATCCACATTCGTGATACTCAAATAAAGCGAAACGGTGAAAACTGGGGGCAAATTTACTGTCCAACAGGTAAATGCCTGTTGAATGTCCCGTAGCTGAAATGACGGTGCTAGAATTCCCCTAACTTCTTCGTAAAACTGGTCCATCGATTTTCCAGTTTATCAAGAATGTGGTAGGTTTTTTCATCTTTGAGAAATGCAATTTATCCTCATTTTAAGGTTCCCACCTGGTTTCTACGATAAAAGTGAGGGTGATGGTATAACAAGTTCAAACTTTGGCAAAGCTCGCATCCGATCCGTCGGTTTCATACGATCAAACATTCAAGGTGTAAGACCAATTTCACCGACCACGACTGCATTCAGCATACATCATCAGTGGTACTTCCCGTGTGCCACTACGGGGAAAGGAGCAGCAAGCTTGTACCCGATGTGATGCACTTCAAGTAACCCTCAGCAAACTTTCTGCAGCTGCTTCACTTAGCTAACTTTAGTTGGTTTTAGTTCATCTGTTTTAATCTATCAAACTAATCAGGTATTAGTCTGAAACTCAGTTCCAGTGACGCATTGATTTCACAGAGTCTTTGTCCCACGGACTATGGCTAATCGATAAAGGTCGACAATATCGAATTACTGAAAATGATCCTACCCATCCAATAGTACGCGTATACCACCAGGGCAGACCAGATTACACATTCACATGGTTAAAGGACACTCTCCTTTCCCTTCCATGCTTGTCTTTGTGACGTCTTAACTTCTGGTTGTCGTGGTAGACTTATGTTTTTCACGGACTGGTGTTGATAAGTACGAATGCCGACAGATGAGCCGCTTCTCACCAGATTACGAGGATACTGTTGCTCGTAGACAACGCCACAGCGAGTGTGACGTGTGTGGATTGTGTGTAAGTCTCCTTCCGCCTCAGGAGGTTTGGCAACCACGTGAAAACGCAACTTAAAAGACGCCGAGAATAGCCGGCTTGTTGTCTGTTATTTACTCGTCTGTTGTCTTTACGATCTTTCGAAATTGATGCCATCATCTGCATAATCCGAAGGGATATCAAACTTGAGCGCCCCTGTTTTACGTTACAGTTTAAAGTGGTTTGTTTGCGGATGCTTAGTTCACTTTGGCACTACATGAAATTCAGTGTTTGCTCACTCACCTTGCAATTCCCATGTTAGTCCCCGACCTATCATGAAATTCAGTGTTTGCTCACTCACCTTCCCATGTTAGTCCCCGACCTATTTCTCACCCACTCTGGTGCATCAAGAGATGAGTTAGCCTGAGACAGCCTTTAATGAGGACAAGGAAAGGTCAGCAAAACTGTATTCCTAAAATGATCACCGAACTGTCTACAAGCTTGAGCTAGGATGCGCGTGACACGACGAAAAGCACCGAGCTGAGGACGCAGCTTCTTTGGCTCCGCAGCGGTTCGCGACATACCGAGTAGCTCACATCCGAACAGTTTAGGGAGCGTTCTGGCGTTGGTCACTCATAAAAGCTGTTTTACTTGATGAAAACCAAATGCACTCGCAAAATACATACGGATTTTCTGTTGACGGGAAACTCACCTGGAACCCAGCTGAATCTCCGTTTGTGATCTTTTAAGCAGCTGAATGTGCTGCATCAGGTCGCTTCATGTTTCAGTTGGTAAAATATCACGATACATTGTACAGACGCAATACACTACTCATGAGTAGTGCATTACGTCTATAATAAGTGCATTGTTTTTTAAGCGAAGCCAAGCATGCCCAAATAATCGATGCTTCACTAATAGTCGTTTTTTTCGGAGCTTCGAATCTCTCCTATCCGTACACTCACTACTTGTGACGGAAGCATGAAACGGACAATGACTGGCCTTGTTTTCAGTTCTTTGTCAAATATAAAGATGAAAATGCACTTGAAACGTGACAAGGTAGCATGTGGCGCCGTACATATCTGTACCCGAAAATAATCTATGTATTACAATGTTTACCCAGTTTTCTGGATCATGTGACCTCGTGCCCTGCACTTTTAGGCGCACGCCCGAGAAGTAGGACCTATGCACACAGGCCTAGCATTCATGGAACTCAGTATTCGATTGGAAAAGATGGGAGTGGACCAACTATCGTGTACCGAATATACTTCGAGACTTTTACACAGCATGTGGAAATCCCAAGTTTGGCGTTTTGAACACATTCCACGGGTGTGGTTAAAACAGTGCAATCTAAAGTTAGCAGTTTTTGCTAGGCACTCAATGCGTTCGAGTTTTCCGTACAGTCTTGGATACGCATGATCTCTAAACAATGGGGGTGATCAAACAGATTATTCATATGTGCTTTTTAACCCAACTTAATTTTACACTCGTTTACTAGGCTTTTATCTGCAGGCTCTAAGTTTTGAACGAGTAATCTTTCAACCTGCCTACGACTTGTTTTGGTTAACTTTCTCACTTTTCGCCACCCCATTCCGGGAATGTTCCACCCCAAAACAGGGCTCCGACTGTGGTTTCGCAGAAAGCTGCTGAGTGAGGAAGGCCACGTGAAATCGAAACATTTCTTTGAGATATACATAATCTTGGGGATGGAGGACTGAGCTGTTGGTGCCTAATTGGTGCTACTCGAAAGGTGAACGTTCAGGCACTGGAGCTTTCACCAGTACGCTTAAATTGTACAGTTGGAGCCAAAAAGTGTTTGACTGGAAATCCTGTCTTTCAGTCTTATGGCTTTTTCTCGCTATCAACTTCTGTTCAGTTAATCTAACTGGTGGTGTGTAGTCGGGGGAATTGTGGAATTTCTACTGACTGTGTGGAATGTCGGCATCTCGGATAGGTTCACTTGTTGTTCGCGATTACAAATACGGAGCAGTCTCACAGACATGGCAGATCACCACAGTGATTGCCAAACTATCACAACTGGAGTTGCATCCAAGCGCAATTAAGGCTGAATAAAATACAGTGCAACACTGCACCTTTACAAAGTTCCTTGAATGAACGAAAATTTATATTGAAGAACTTTTCGAGCATTAAGAAATAAAGTCACCCTTCAGTACCCGATGAATATTTCCAAAGCGACAGCAAAAATATCCCGACATCAAGAGATAGCGGAAGTCCAGTGGCGCATCAACACACGAATGAATCATCATCACCATCATCATCACCATCACCATTATAATCAACATCAGAAGAAACAGCATACTCACTATTGACACCCATGCTTCACCACTGTATACTCGCAGTTTCTACAACTGTGCTTAAGGCCTTCAAGTGAAAATAGAAGGCTGAGTGAGGATAAGAGCGAGGTGTTGGTGCATCGCAAGTGTTCTTAGGTGCCTACATCGCCAAGTGCTCAATCAGACATCCTGGGATGAAACCGGCACTGATATGGACTAGCCGCTATTTCCTACACTGTATCCAGATCAGCACAGGGGGATCATGGGGATCCCGTCCCAGAAAATGGACCACACCAGCAACACTCAAACTCTTCGTAGTCACTTTCACACCCCTGCCCATCTAGCAGTTCGAAGGAGGCACAAATGATGACACTCGTCTCAGTGGACAATGTTTTTGGCATGCGTTGCGAATGGTCAAGCCAATGCAGTTGACGTAGCCGGTACACACCCAAACACCCACTTTATAAGTACGAAACAAGATAACCTTGGAATCAAAGGGAAAACTGGAAACGACTGAAAACCATTTTAAAAAATCTAAATTCCAATGCAGTGACTACAAGAGATACTAAACGATATTTGTAATGTACTACTCATAAGGTTGCTGAAAATCCATCGACAGCCCACGACCGGTTTCGCCCTTCTTGAGGCTCATCAGGTAGGTGCAGTCCCCGGGTTTCCGTCAACCTTATGTTCTATTTGAAACTAAACGAGTTCATCAAAACATGGTGATCGACTTGTTGCCTGAAAACTAGAATTAGTTGGAGTAGACGAGCCCAAGTTTATTCCGAAATTTGAAAATCACATTGACTCACGGCCATAATTGTAACAGTGAGTGTGTAATGCAGGTTTCACCGTTGTATAGGATCTTTTCGAAAGTTTCTCAACATGCAGGTTACGTTAGGTCACTCTTTAGTTAACTCCTAATATATGGATTGGAAGAAACCAAAAATCGGCAGTGATCTCTTCAACTGAAAGTGCTACCGAAACGTCAGCATTACTTTTAGATATGATTTGGCACTTAAAACCCGGTATCCAGGTACATAAGTCATGGGTTGAAGTGGCATCACTGATCAGCATTTCCAGTCCTGTGTTTCCACTAATGCTGTTTACCTGAACTTCTGATAAGCGAATCCACGTTCACTTTTTATTACCGATGTGACCCATTTACCAAACGCTTTACGATTTGGTGCGCTTAAGACGTTCACGAGATAATTATTTAACGCACAGCTCAAAAAGCAATACAAGGTGAGTTGTGGGCAGTCTTATGAGTAGTATGTTTCGTCCAGACAAGAATTGGATCCGTCTATCTCCCATAATGTGTGGAACTCTAGTGAAACCATATCTCGACGAACCCCAGAAGGAGCTGCACCCAAACTATGTTCAGTGGAGCGGGAATAAACCCCAATACAGCTGAAGTAAGAAAAAGGTGATAAGCATCTATACTGAGTACTTCTAAACAAAAGCTACACGCAAACCTTTTGTCATGAAGATCACCACCAGAAGAAGGGGATGAAAAGAACCTTGTGATAGGCGAGGGAAGCAACAACAGAACGGGCAAAACAATAAAACGAATCCACCTGTCTGGCACTGGAAATGTATCTGAGCTCACGGCACAGATATCACAGCGAAAAGAAACTCTGACAACCCAAAAAAAACAGCGGCCGCATTGAGGGAGTTAACTTCAAGATCGATAGAGATGATCGGCCGAATTCTAGAGACAATGCTGTTTACCAAACAAACTGCATGAACTTTCACAGTAATAAGGTGAACAAACAAGACAAAAGCTATCTAAGTTGTCGAGAAAATATAAGACAGTAATCGGAATGCGTGATCTGTTCTTCCTGGTTTTATTGAATGAGAATCAATCAGTGGACAAATCCTCCCTCGTAGACGCCCTGGCACGAACCCAATCAACCGACATATAGGAACTCACCCAACCTACGTAACGCAACGAGCAAAGGATCATCAGCTTAGTTAAATAGCGCGAAGGGATCAGGTGACAAGATTGGTGGCCATGGAGCCAAGACGTGAGAGATCACACGGAATGAGTCAGTCATGTGATACTCAGATGTCATTCGAAAGCCGATCAATCAGATGGCTTGTCGACGATCTGACAAAAGGGTCAGACTATCTAAACAGCAGTAGTAACCAGAGGTCATCCCATCCTCGCATCAATAAGGTACATATAAGCGCGAACTAAGCACTGCTTGACACCTGCACACCAATGCGCCATGGCGCACAGCTTATTTACTACGTACTGATGACGCCACTTCGGTTGGCGACGAAATATTAGGAATCAAATTGCTCAGCTAATAGAACGATAAGCATATGTACAACTTGAGCTGCCGAAATTCCCATCAGTAAAAAAGGAAAGTAATTTTTGCTCAACGGTACTTGAGGTTAGGAACGGACATGCTGAAACGAAAGTTCGTTGGTCAGAAATTGCTAGTAAACTGTTTCCTACACAGTATATATATGAATAAGTAACTGGTTGTCGATCAGATGATGATGAGGACGTTGGTCTGTTCACAGAGCCTGGCAAAAGGCGGACAGATCAACAACCAAAGAACACATCCTGACCATCACTCCCTCGATGAAGTGCACAGTGAGGTACTAATGGAGCTAGGGAATAGCCAGGCTGTAAGATGATGGGAGGTGGGATTTAACGGAGGCTGCAAAGGTGCCCTCCTGTTTGGGTCGGAGGATCTAGCAGAATCTCACAGAAGCACCAACGGAAAAAAGTGGCATTAGGTGAAGGTAGCGAACGCTTTCTGGACAGTTCATACGTCTTTGGGTGCTACTGTCACCAAAAAGAATTAAAAGATGTAATCCACAGAATCCGAGGTCAATATGGTGTTTTCTGGCTTTGAAACTCCCTCTCTGCGCTAGACAAACATCAGGCGGAACCATTATTATTTTTATTATTATCATCATAATCATCATTGACAGCATAACATCAATGTCCAACACTGATGCTTCATTGCTGCACAACCATGATTTGTTTGGAAGCTTTATTTTGAGAGAACAATAATAAAAGCGGATGGAGACGGGATTTAGTGCCAGCCTACTACAATTGTTCCGAGGTGCTTACAGCTCCAGACACCTAATCAGGCAATCTGGATAGAAACTGACATAAGAATGCCACTGACATCGATTAGGAGCCATCTATATCTTGTAGTATTTCCATCCGGGCTCAGTGAGGATCACGCGTTTCCCATCCTGGAAAAAGAGTCGCAGCAACAGCACATAGATTATTCGTAATTCCTTTCATACTTTTCTGCCGGGTGACAGGTGGCCACCTCTCTGCTTCCGCCACCCTGAATTGGGCATGGAAACAGCACTCTCTTCGGCAACAGATGTCCCAACCAACGCAGCTTCTGGTGCTGGACGCATTCTTTAATAAAAATACTTGTTGCACAACTGAAAACTCGCTTTTTAACTGTCTGGTTACGGAGTCGCTGACATCGATCCATACGAGCTATGGTCCTGACACAACGATTGTCAAACAGCTGAAGATGTCTCAGTTCCGCTGCTCGAACAAGCCAGGTCTCACGGCCATACAACAAAACAGCCCACACTGTAGCCTCATACACATGTCCCTTGAAATCCAGAGATACACCACTCTGACGGTATAAGTGTCTTAAATTAATAAACGCGACCGGAGCCTTGGAGATTCATGCAATCTCCTCATCTGCCATACTACATTCACAACGAATACAACTTCGAAGATACGTAAAACGCTCCAAAATTTCGAGTCTCTTCCTGGAACACCGCAGTCGATTCCTATAACATTGCACTCAAAGATCACTGTCACCTCTTTCCTGTGAAAAATGATCCTTCAACATTGAAATGTCCCACTCCTTACCACCCAAATAATTAACGCAGTATTGTTCTTCCGGAGATTTGTTTATCAGATTGACGTGCACAATGACAAAACGATTCAAACTTATCTTGGAACCGATGAAGTGATCTGTATACCACTGAAACAGACCCTGATGCCCTTAATGGATACGTAGTAAAATTCGACTACAAAATTCTTTCATAATTTGACAAAATGCATGCACGCATCATTTCTTCACGTGATGAAGGCTAAAGATGAAACTCACTGGCTTTTGTATTCAGTGCGGCTTGGCTTTAATAACGTTTCGCATCCTTTCCACAGGCAGCAAGATGTCCCAGAGCTTTTGCCTACAACGAATCAAAGGCAATCGAACGTTCAGTGATAAACCGTATCGAGAAAATGCGTACTAGCAGGCTTAGATCTCTAAATGGGACAGGAGATCAAAAGGTTAAGGAATATGGTGACCTTAACGCGCTGGCTGGGATTTATCTGAACAACTTACTATTGAAGAAGCTATAACACCAACCAGAATGAACGTGTCAGGTGAAAAACGCTTGGAACCGATTGAGTAGTCATCCTCTTCGGAAAAGATTGGTAACAATCGGTAGGTTTATTACTGGACTGCCGACTGTTGTCAAACTTTTCCGAAAAAGACTGGACGACGCTTGGAACCGATTGAGTAGTCATCGTCCCCGGAAAAGACTGGTAACTATTGGTAGATTTATTGATGGGCTGCCGACTGTTGCCAAACTTTTCCGAAAAAAAGTGAACACATTTTGTCCATGTGAGTGAAATCAAGAATGTTGCTGCAGAGAAACAACAAACTAAGCATATGAATCGATCAACCTAATGGAAGCAAGATGATCGCAATCAGACTAGGGTCCACAGACTGATAAAGGTCGAATTAGTCCGTGTATTCTCGAATTTGGAACACCTGTGGGCAGAGTTTCGTCTTTTGTCGCCATTTTTTTCTCTGAGACATGCCAGCTGTACCTCTGATTACTGTGAAAAATTTCACTTTTCAACATTACCGTAACAGTAAGAGAAGAAACCTCTCGCTCACACCGATTGGCGTGTTTTTCGTCCGAATGAATTCTGGACAGTTGGTTATCCAACACAGTGGAAAGGAAATTCGTTGTTCTGGAAAGATCACTGAGCTTGATTTTGTAGTCTATGAACACATACAGCAATTGAATTAACCACGATTTAGAAAAACACCAAAAATTGAGAAAGACTGAATATGGATGTGGCGCACAAGACCTTGGATCATAATAGTCGGAAGTCAATATGCAGCGGATGAGGGAACTTGCATGCGTTGAGTAGAATCTTGACTCAGATCCATACACCATGACTTGTTAGCTGATGGTGCGAGTATTGAAATAGAGTTAGGTAATCAGTATACTCAGATTGCTGTGTTCACAATGATGCTGTATGATCATGAGACTGTTTGTTCGCAATGTTCTTCTGCCCCCAATACAACTTGTCTCTTTTTCCACCAATTCCCCGTGAATTTCGAGGTTAAACTCAGTGGTAAGTCACGTGCATTACTCAAAAGCCTGGCCCACACCGGTCCATTTATTCGCCGTCTGGCAGTTTATCGCCTACTAACAAGGAATATTGTGCTATCTACTCTGAACCACCGCAAATGGTCAACTGGACAACGTGGTTTTGGTAGGATGGTGGGAAAAATCGTGGGAAAGTTGTAGGTGCTATTGATGTGATTCGACCTCCAAAAAATGACTTAATCCGTATTTCGTTGTAGACCGTGAGAACAGTGATTGTCACTGACCTTTTTGCTGTCAGTTTCTGCCCAAGTCGTCCAAGTGAGCTGTCGTCATTTCGACTGTTTGCAAAAGGCCAACCGCATGTCTCCTCTCTATTTACACAAGGCACAATTTTTGACTTTTGAAGTGACATCCTCAGTGGAACATCAAAACCAGTGCTGACACTGTTGTCCACTTATGGTGATGATTGTGATTGCAAAATGGAATGTCGCCATGCCATTGACGTGTTTGTCACCCAACTACTCCATTACGTTCGACTAATTGAGGCCATCAGTGAGGCTTTGACCTCATATTGAGGTTTTCCCAGTCTTTCGCATTGTCATGAATTGGGTAAGGATCAACTGATCTGAATTTGCCTTGCTCACAGCTTCTGAAAAAGTAACCTGTGTTGCTGGTTACGAAAGTGTTAGGGTGCGTGATCAAATAAATTTTCCATCCTGTCTGTCTTTCGTGTAATGGGAATCCTAGAAGACTTCTTGTCTACCTCACTGCCTAGGTAGTTGCATAGAAATTTGAGCAACTCGGCTGACATTTCACGAAGACAGAGCACTTCCTGTTTGTAAATTATTCACTATAGTTCAATCACATTGACGTGTTATGCTGTAATGGAAGCGTAAGCATGGTGTGCAAACGAATCGAAAGAACTGTGGAAATCGTGAGTTTGGGATAAACATTGAACTAGTCGCATTCAAAATAGTGTTACTGATGAAGTGTGGCTCCGCCTAATAGTCCCTGCCCAAAAAAACAGACCAGTCGTACGCTGAGTAAATTGTATCACAATTCTAACGCGTCTCCCTTACTCCATACTGTGCTGGAGGAATTGAAACGTGATCAACAAAACTGTCACAAACGTAGAGTAAACGTCCGGAATAGCACTTTGAGGAACTGTCAGTTTGTGCAAACCAGGGAGTCAACCCCTCGGTCATCACACGTTACATAGTATGGGTTCATAAAGTACCTGGATGGTCGTGACCTAACTGATGATCTGGTCAGCGAAGGGAGAAGGGGAGTTGAAGGGGAGTTACACACCCACACCTCCAGAAAGTAAGGATAATTGTAAAATTCGTCAGCAACACACCGACTGTACACGAGGTGAGATTCTGTCAGAGCCCGAAAACGTCAACCAAAAATTTTCACCCAAGGTCGCCATGTAACAATGGTCATCAAGTGCTTGTCAGATTCGTACTAGTGGACTAAACTGGTGTGAATCGCTAGGTTAGGAAAATGGCGAACCTTGGTGACGTTCGTCTCTCCGTGGTGGTTGCCGGGCGTATAAGAGTAAATTAGTGACAAATCAGTTAGACTGGCGTTCGTATTCCCGCAATAGTTATCTATCATTGAAAACAACTGTATACTTAGTATCTACGCTCATTTGCACACACACTTGGTTTTAACAAAAACAATCGCTCGTTTATGCTATTACTTCACTGAATGTGCTGTACAAAGATCACCTGCTGTCCCAGTTGATACGATATTTGAGAAACCGCGGTGAAATTTCTTGAGGGACTACTACTCATGAGGTTTTCAGCAACCTTGTGGGCAATATTCTTTCGAAAAAGTAATTGTATCTGATTTTTTTCGTGGAACGGTGAGAGATACACTTATTTTGGTTTTAAGGGCATTCAAGGCGGCACAACCATTTTGTTTTTGGAACAACGGTTTCTAATGCCTCGGGCGACACAGAGGCAACAATATAGGTACATGTAACTCGTGACAGTTAGATTGAATGTCACTCTCAACTCTATCCTTTTAACAAATTCGTACTCGGCGTCTTCTGACAAATCATTCCAGGTTAAAATGTTTTCAGCCGGACACACTGGCAGAAGGGATGAAAAGTTGAGTGGTCGCGTTGATAAGTTCATGTGTCCATTAGTTGCTGGGTAGCTTGTTCTAAAAGTGGGCTAGTACGCAATAACGAGTGGGCTGTCTAACAAACATGAAGTATTAAAAGGGTGACATGAAACTGACACTTGTGTCACGGATCGGCTTGTAGTTGGGTTGTGTGTATGCGCGCCCGTGCGTAGGTCACTTGTCGTCTTTGGTCGGCTTGCATCAACGCTAGAACCCAGAGCTCAAGGGGCAGACTTTCACTCCGATTGGCCACACGTTGCGACAGACGCTGAAGATTGGAGATGCCTATCGGCAACTGGCACAGTTGGTCTTCCGGTTACGAAAACTGATTCAAATCCAGTTACACGAAATGGTGTAGGAAATTATTTTGTTTCGCCGGGGGAATGCCAGAGTGGCTGTTACTTAATAACAGCGAGCATGGATAGAGGTTACTATTCCGGAATACGTACTACTGATAAGGTTCCTGAAAACTCATCGGCAGCCCACGACCTGTCTTGCTCTTCTTGAGTGCCACCAAGTTGTCGCAATCCACCAGTTTTCATCGAATCCAAACTGTGGGAAATCCGTGCATCACACTTATTTACGCACCGATTCGGTTTTGACAAGAGACTCAAATGAATCTCAGTTTATGATCTCTCGTTTATGGTCATCTTCAGCCAAGTGCGCTGCTGCCTGCAGTTCCAGTTGGCGTGATATTCCAGATGTCGCAGTATATTTTCTTGGATAAATGCTACACGCCAGGTTTCTGAAACCTCTTCGGCAGTCCAGGACCGGTTTCATACTTTTTTTAGAGTTCATCAGGTAGACACAGTCCTCTTCATGCTTAGCACATCATACATCCACCAGCCGGTTGGTTTATGTGTCAATCACGCCTTCTGGTGCCCTTTCTAACCACTGCTGTCGCTGAAAGTGATGATAATAGTGGTGAGGGTTTGCAATATGAACAATACAATATTTTTGACAGGAAGACAATCAATAAGCTGAGCCATTATTCAATTAGATTGATTTATCTCCTTGCATAGAATTTGGTTGACCTGATGATCGATGATTCACACCATATCACCTTTGTATGAGATCACACTACACAGTGCCGTTTTCAAGTGCACTTCTAAATTGTTCGAATGATTACACTAAACGTGATAAATAAACATGAGAATGTAGTAGTAGCGAAATGGCAATGCAGTTTTCAGGTCAACGACAACAGTATGCTCTACAGGGTGATGACTGAACTGCAAATTCTTCGTGTCCTGCTGATAAGTTTTACGTCTACAAATTCAAAACAATTTGTTTGATTCATTATTTTTAAACCGAGTGCAAAGATTAACTGGGCCGAATCAAAATTCCTGGATGGCCTAGATGCCAAACAGCAAGAGTTGTACACAGCGGAAGAGTGAGACAGGCATACTGAACCAATCACCTTATGCAATAAGCCTCAAAAATGTTTATTATTGATGCTCAACAAGTGTTGTATTCGTCAACCACAATGCGTAGTTTCGTAAGCTACTTGGGTGCCTGGTTGTGCTCTGACTGACTGATGTAACAGAATGGCCTGTCCATTCCGTCGTCAGACGGGAAAGTCAAGCTTGGTCTAGTGTCGTCACGTTCAGTGATCACTTCACTTGGCTCGTCCGAAGGCGGCGAGCAGGATGTGACCAATGATAGCTCATTCAATGCACACAATGACGTGCCACCTGCACTTAGTTGAAAATACTCAAACCACATTGATGAGACTCTGGAGAAAATCAATGATAATAACCAAAGGGTGAGAAGGTACACTCACGAACGTCAGTGTTGGCAAGGAAAGTTGCATCTGAGGTCTCCGATAGGTGTTTAAAGGGCTTATTAGATTCAGGCAAAAGCATACGACTGCAAAGTGAGGACTAGAGAGTGAGGCTTTTGAGGACCGAAATCTGCGTTCACCATCTGAAAACTAATCCCTTTCAGCATTAGCTGGTGCTGTTCGATAAACTTTGCGCTGCACACAGATGCAAACGAGGTCGACATAGTGACTAGCCTAGCTGACAAGACATATCCACGTCTTAAATCATTGCACACCATCATCTCATCGACAGCATGACATCAGTGTTCAACACCGAGTCTTCACTGCCGTAAAATCATTGCACACGCTAGGTTGTTTAATGTGAAGAGTACTCTCAATACAACATTCCTGAAAGTCGTCCTTCCGAATTAGCCGCTATTCATGAAAGTTACTTGTGAATATGCCTCAGATGGTATATCTCGATCGTGATTGTGCTGCCGTTGGACCGAAACGACAGCCAACCGACAATCATCATCTGCAGTCACATGAACTGGAACGAAAACGCACATGTTTCTGGTTCCACTCTGGCAATACTTCTGCGACAAGGGAATTTCGATAGCTGCGGGGATTCAGAAATTCAGCTATCAAGCCGTATCCAAATTCTTTCAACGATATATTCAACTAGATGTAAATTCTTTCGACGGTATATTTAAGAGAGCAAAACTATGAGGACGTGATAAAATAATCCAGTTCGTCTGAGATTTTGGTTCTGCCAACATTTGCTGCGTTTTGTTTGACACCACTGAGGAAGTAGTATTAACTGTTCTTCTTCTGGGGTAATCCAGTAAAGGTGAAGCAAAGTTCGGCCACATCCCCGAAATCTTAACGTTACTTCGCAACCTTTCTGAAACTCATCATTGGGAAGACTCGACACACAAGTCACTCGGTCGATACTGGGTCGTTTTTGGAGGCGTCCGACAAACCATTCACATCAGCCAGGCTTAAACTCGTTCACCTATTCGGTAATTCAGGTTTTCAGTATGCGCTGGTGGGATAGTGGTACCATACCCGCCTTCCACCTCAGGTGTCTGGAGTTGACCTCTGGCCGGAAACATGCACTGTTGATGAACCCTAATAGGGAGTTGGAAATGGCATACTCTGTGAAGTATAAGCACCTCCGAACGTGAGCGACCCTGCTGGTTATACAAAGTCAACTTCCGCATGGATTTCTGTTACTTCTGATAAACTAAAAATCCACTAACGATTTGGATGGCCCTCGTTAAGTACTATACTCTTGAGAATAAAACGATGCAATTTACTTGGTTTATCCGGCAACATGCACCTGTTTGGTTGGCCCATTCCTAGATTTCACTATTTTACCCTTGAAGACCCATGAATAAATGCGTATACTTTGAGAAGCATGGCAGAGTGATACCACGAAGCCCCTCCACGATGACCGATTATTGTCCCTCTGGAGGGTTAGAATCTATAGGGGGACATAAAGTTGGAAGGAATAAAAAAATTCTGTCCGCTCTTTGATTTTCTGGGGAAAATGGTGATGCACGCTTGGGGGAATATCACATCCAGCTATTTTGGATCTCATTTTATGATTAGCAGAGCAAGAATGAGAAAGGACCGACCGAAAATGGTTAATGAATGTTAGTTGACTCAAAACCTCTTGGCCCACCACCAGTGATCCAACAAGTAAGAATGGGTTAAATACACGGTTCGGTATGACTGGGATATTTCCGTGTTTGAATGGACACAGTAGCCTCTGCACAGGATAAACAAAAGGAGAACATAAAACTCCGAGTGTCCTGCGTACATTTCGTTACAACAGAGGGAAGGTATGTGTTACGAATTCAACTACTCAGTTGTCTCTTTTTGACCTCTGTGATTGTATGCTCCCGGGGAGTGCTGCTGAACTGATTTAACCTATTAAACTATATAGTTTTTGCCTTGACGGGAAAAGGAAGCACTCTCCTTAAGAGAACAATGAGGTGGGAAATAAACCATTCCCGTTTGGCCTTTTGAGAAGAAACTGTCCGGAGGCCCGATGAGAGCACCTGCATTTTTTCTAAAAGGTTTACTTTACTTCAGTAGGTTTTATGTATGATTGTCACCTTCTAAATGATTTCTGAGCTTGAGGGTAGAAGTGGGATGAGGGAAAGCACAACGGAGCTGCTTTTTTAGGTACCTCATGTGCAGAACTCGTTTGTTTCAAGAAGCCTTAATTTAGGAGGCAAATAGAAGAGGTAAAATTTCTATGCACCCCGTCTTGTTTGTATCGACAGAATACGCTAGCAGCCGAGCAGAAAACACCCCACCCACATTTGCAGACTAGCTCCCAGAGAGAAGTAAGAACAGAGCCGTATGAGTTCTTGGTAGTTCTATGCGCGACCTTGACCTCATTCGGTCCATCCGTTAAAGCTGCTGGGATGGAGTTCAACTCATCCAAAGCCAACCAATAGACTATAAGCTGCCGCCAGGATATAGAGTATTTGATTTATCTGCGGCACAGCGGTAAGGTGCTCTTACCAACGGTGCTTTTGCATAGCTGATCGCTTTTTTGCGGAAAAAGTTTGGAACTACGTCTTAGCGAAGCAGAACTATGGGATATACAATTCGTTTGCCATTTTCATATATACTGTATATATCAATACTAAGGAGACAAGAAATGAAGTCTCAAGTTCTGAGGGGAGGGAACTACGTTCATGGGACCGACTGCCTCAAAAAATAGTACAGAAGATTGGTCAGTAGTGTGTTTTAATTAAAGAAAAGGAGGCAAATGTTGGTAATTTAGTAACAACTGGTAACATTCGTTCAGTTATGTTACCCTTTCGAGACATAACTGCCATATAACCTAAAGCAAGCTTGACTAATGAGATACTGCTAGGTCATCGAAGCCTAAACACAAGCAGTCGAGAAGTGAGGTCTAGATCTTTTAGCCAGTAGCTTCGCGTTTTAGCTACCAAACTCTACCGGGCTCAAGTTGTGTCTATTTGCAGAGTTCTCATAGTCGTTTGCTCCTGGTTATGTTTGTGGTTCGACCTCTGAAGTGCCAAACAGTTTGGGTGTCCTGAAATGGTGTTTATTTCAAAAAGGAAATTGTGAGTGCAAAATTTCGTTGGGTTTGCCATCTTGCTTTTATTGTGGCTTCATTAGTTTTTTTCCATATAACCCGGACAAAAACACTGGTCGTCTTTAGTGATGAGGGCATTGGGACACCAGGATAGGGATTCAGCTGTGATAGAGGCAATAAACTTAGATTGCCTTGGCTCATCACATAAAACGACGCGGATGGGTTTTTTATTCCCTGTCAAAGAGTAGAACAACTATGGCGATAAAATATTTGGGTATGAAAGTGTTTCCCCATATTGGAAACCTATGGGATAAATTAGTTTGCCTAACCACGGTCCTGCGATTGAGAGACAATATCGGCATGTGCTTAAGTTGATTAACTTTTTGCAATCACTCATCGTCTCCAATGATTATCGGGGACAGCGGAGATACAGAACTAAGAATCATGCATCATCTTCGTGTCGGTCTGTTCGTTTTTTGTTACATGTGGTCCATAGAGACAAAGAATTGCTATCGTAGCCACTCAGTGTGATCACGTAACACGCGTTGTAATGGTGAACAGGATACAGACTATTGGAGATATCAATATCCCCCCCAAAAATGCTGTATTTTTGTGTGCTAGCGTGACCGAACCGTAACACAGACCAAGTTAGAACATGTGCTGGTTGGTTAGCGTCTCGACTAATCACAGCCAGGTGATCAAGTTCTACTCTTCTGAACCAGAAATCAAACCGCAATTATCATCGCACATCCGTCATTTTCCAGATTAAGCAGTTCGATTGTGCGCGGGTTGCTCTCATGTAACGTTTCACCGGCCACTGTTTCCCCCGTTGTATGATATTGGAAACATCACAGCAAGCCGCAATCGATCACAGGGCCTATATGGCCACTTCACACACATACACACATACACACACACAAACTCGTGTTCACACTCGACCCCGGGAGCAATTTTAGGTCATTCCAACAACGAATCCCTTTTTTGACCATGCGAACTTTCACAAAGGTTAGTATTATTTTATTGAACTGCTTCGAAGTAAAATTTCCGCTGTACACATTAATCTACGGGTGAAAAGAAAAAGGCCTTCGCTGCGGAGGTATTTATTAGGAAACTTGAACAGTTACAGACTAGCGGACAGGGAAGCAAAACTCTCATATGCATCTCGTTTACAAAAACTGAATATCCATCTTCTCATTGAACGCGTCTTCCTGAACTTTCCTGGATATCCACTGACTGTTGCTCAAATCCAAACAAATGTTACAAAGCGACTCCACAAATTCCGTAACAGATCTCCCTTTTCAAGAGACGCGAAGCAGAGTTAAGAGAAAACATGCTACTCGCATACCCTTATCAGTAGTATCCACCGTCACAGGGGTACTGTAAAGGGACTTTCATCACACCCCTTCATGTTCTTAGCAGGACAACATGGTTCAGATGGGTAAAGTGGGAAACTTGTACGTTAGGCTCCTCACCAAAGTCACGTTGAATTCGGCAGTATTTGTCAACACTTTTTTCCAAATGGTCCTTTCGTCAAGTCCTGGTTTGTACTTAAACGCTTTCCCCATTTTCCCTGTCGTCTTTTAATCTCCCGCACAGAACAACATCACACCTCTGCACGTGGCGTGCAAGTGGGGCAATCATGGTGTGGCTGAGCGGTTGATCGCAGCCGGTGCGGAACTGGACTGTCGTACTCGTGATGGTCTCACCCCACTCCATTGTGCCGCTCGATCTGGTCACGACACCGTGGTACATTTGTTACTCAGCTCGAATGCGACGGTTAACGCCAAAACTAAAGTAGGTTGAACCAAATATTGCTTTAGTGATACTTGGGTGATATACTGTTCTGTGAGATTGATCGGGCTTTGCAGACCTCAGTTTATATGACAGGATAACCTTTCTAATAATCTCGATATTGTTCACCAGTGATTTTGCTCGTATCATTTTTAAATCGCATAGCCAGCAAGTTATTGTGTGTTTGGGCTTGTCTTAGACAGTTTGCTAGGAAATCAATGACCCCGTCAAACACAAACTCTTGTTAATTCGTGTGTTGTCGCCTTAAGTTCAGTCTGCTTGTTTGTTCGGATCATCGAAACCGGACCACTGCCAGTCCTCTGTCTCGTGTCTACCTTTTCCTGTTTGTTTGCTTCAAGTGTAGTTCGAATTAGGAGAGCAACGCGGAATGCAATGTTTTTGAGACCATTCATTCATTCGTTTTTTAAAGAAGCTAAACTGAGGGTTTCAGAAGCACGGAGGATGGAGTTCAATGCAACCCGGTTTAAGGATCGGTAGGCGTAGGACGAGTCAATGCGAAATAGCTATACATCTGATTTCCACTCTTCGTGAGACATCTGTAACAGGGAAATCCAAATCCTCTTGATTCATTTGAAAAGAACAGTAAGGATATGTAAATCTTGATATCAAAACATTTCATTTTGTTTCCATTAATTGAAAACCTGAATCTAGCGAGTTAAACTCTGTTGGACACTTGGAAACATCGATGAGTGACGTTTGACTATTCGGGATAATCCAAACGGCAATAGTTGGGATAGACACACAGCCTGTTTTAGAAATCTGCGCACGCAAATGGTAAGCAGACAGATTGGTAGGGTAGGGATAAAACCCTCGTCAGTTCCATTACATTTGGATCAATGACTTGACCAGTCCAGAACATCTGGAGTGAACACGATGGTTATCATTTCTGAATTGTAGCGCAGCTTTTCAATCAAATGCCACAGTGAAAGCAGTCGTGCAATAAAGTTTGTTTGAATCAGAGATTACATGGGTTGACGTCGAGGTCGGCGCCCCGGCGCTTTAAATGGCTTCTCTGGTGCCCCTGAGTTGGTTTCCAGTAGTTCAAGGTCAGATAACTGCGAACTAGTCTCCATAAGAAATCATGCAGAATACGTCGAGTATAAAAACTGATTCACATCGCTTTGATAACAAGTTGACGAAAACGGTCTTGACTCACGAAGTCCTTGTTCGTTAATCAAGTAGAGTAAACCGAACACGGTTATGGGTACGCTCATTTGCACCTTCTCAAGTAAATCAGACTACCCTTTGGTGACAGAGAAAGCTGAAGGTTATTCATACTTTGAGAAGGATCTCACGCGATAGATAGGCGGGTTTTCGAATATGTAGATAGTCGCCCAAGAGATGGCTTCAGAAAAACGCCATCCGAAGGTGCATTTTCTGAAATCGTTGCTTCCATCCTAGCGGCAGCACAATGGAAGACACATCAAAGTCCTTCTTCAGAGCATACTTGGCCATCAACGTTGTGCGCCTAGTGCTGCACTGCTTTGTTCAGTCCTTCCAACCAGATACTTCGTTATGTGCTCCGCTGTACTTCTGAAGCCTGTCGACTAATAATGTCGATACTGAGGCTACAAATGAATTGATGGACAACATGAGAGACCGTTGGATCGGAAGGAATCTGAGGACTACTCACAAGGTTACTGAAAACTCTTTGACAGTCCACTTTGCCTCAAAAGGCATAAATGACATTATGATTGTGGAGACATTGGTTTTACCACGAACATTTCCTATCATTGTGTGTCCCGTACATAGTTATCGTTACCCTCAAACTTTTAGTTTTAAGAACTCTCGCAGTAATCATTATCATCATCGCCATCATCATCATCTTCATCATCATCATCATCAACAGTAGCACCAGAGACAGCATGACAAGTGTTTACACTGATGCTTTACTACAGTACAACCAGAAAGTTTATTTAATTATAGTCGTAATATAATACTCATAAAGTCGCTGAAAATTGTTCGACAACCCACGACCAGTTTCACCCTTCTTGCGCTCTCAGGTAGGATTAGTCCCCGAGTATCCGTCAACCTTATGTTCTAGTTGGTGCGGAACTGCACGAAATTAGCGAAATACACTCATTTGCAAACAAATTTGGTTCTGTGAGAGTCTTACTTGGAACCCAGCTGAATTTCTCGTTTATGGTGTTTGTAAGCGGCCTGCTGCAGCACATTAATTTGCTCGTAGTCCACAGATTCAGCTGGGTTCCAGGTGAGTCTTTCGTAAAACCAGATTTGTTTGCACTTGAGCGTATTTCGTTTATTTAATTATATATATATTTCTATAATTCGCCGACTCCAACTTATAGCAGTGTCCTCAATACAATCAAGGCGGGTGTGCAATATCGGTATTATGTTGGTTCGCCGCTAAGCGAAGCTGAGCGAAAACAAACTAACTAACTAACTAACTAACTAACTAACTAACTAACTAACTAACTAACTAACTAACTAACTAACTAACTAACTAACTAACTAACTAACTAACTAACTAACTAACTAACTAACTAACTAACTAACTAACTAACTAACTAACTAACTAACTAACTAACTAACTAACTAACTAACTAACTAACTAACTAACTAACTAACTAACTAACTAACTAACTAACTAACTAACTAACTAACTAACTAACTAACTAACTAACTAACTAACTAACTAACTAACTAACTAACTAACTAACTAACTAACTAACTAACTAACTAACTAACTAACTAACTAACTAACTAACTAACTAAATAACTAAATAACGAGCGAGCGAACGGACAAACGGACAGATAATCGGATGGAGTGGCGGACTAGCCAATGAACAAACTAACAGACTAACTAAACGACTAACTTACCAACTACCTAACTAACTAATCATCTCGAATGTTCAGAAAAAACTCTGGTTTCCGGAAGTGAATGTCCCCAGCCGTACATTTAAGCCTACTTCTTGCACCCAGAGAAGCGCTTCAACGCATGGTTGTCTGCTCTGTGTCACCTGTCGTTTGTCACCCCATACGCTTGCCGTGGAACACAGGTAGAACAAATGGATGTCCTTCTCAACTTACATGTGAGCCCGCCACAGAGGTGATTCTCTGATGTATTAACAGTCTGGACAGGGTTAATGGTGGTCTGACATACTTACACGACAAATCACAAAAGCTTTTTTACTGCCATAGCAACCACCACCTTGTCTACAAAACGTACTGAGTAAAATCATTTGATTAACCTTTAAACGCCCTCACCTCACTGTTTGTCACAATATCCAATGTAACTTTTTTAACCCCGTTGCTATGCCTACCATTTGAAAATGTAGCGATATCTAGCTTTTTATGTCTTCCATCTTAGAAAAGACGACAAGCTTGACAGATTTTGTGCTTACTAATTACATGGGATCCTCGAAAAGTGAAGTCCTTTCATATTGAAACGCCAAGAAGCACTACACGGCTGTTTCATCCATGCCGAGAATCATCAGTAATGTGCATATAGCAAAACTCTAGGGAGTTTCGAACTCGCGACCTTCCGTTTGGTGGTTGAACCACCAAGTCGCGATTGGGTGATCGGTTGCATTGTGAACTCTCACGTGGACGGAATATAGCACCAATCATCCTTTAGTCATTTAGATAACATCACCTAGTCGCGTATCGTCTGGCTCCCTTAGTGAGCTTCTTAGAAGAGATATGGAAAACTCAGTCGAGATCTGGCAAACGATAAAATATGTCATGAGGGCTTATTGTTTGGGACAGCGTTCAACTACTGACCGGGATGTCGAAGTTTTGAATCTGCTTAGATATATTCCCGACATAGACACTGGATATGATTTCCAAAAAAGATGAAGTAACTATTCGGTACTTGAGATACTCTCCCTATATAGAATAATAAAATTTCTGTTGAGTCACCGATCAAAAATTTTCCCCATTTTACTCTCTCTGTTCGCGACCTTGAAAAACATGGATTTCGATTTGTTGACTGAGTGAAACTTCAGACTATTCGAAGCTTTTCATTAAAAATTTTACTCTCTCTCTCTCTCTCACGTTGACCAGACTTATAAAAAATGTAACGGAAGCAAAAATTTGTCAAGACCAAACTTCGTTTCCTCTATTTCATGACGGTTTGCGTCAAAACAGGTGTATCGTTCACTGGCTTTCACATTGCTACAAATTGTCCGTCCAACCGCTCATGCATACAGTTCCGTTTTGTAATTTCCCAAAAGACTTCATCTACAACCGGATGTACTCTTCTCCCCGCTTGTGCACATTTACATTGGACGACATTGGGAAAATCTACCACTGCGGGCAATCAAGCCAACAAGGATTGTCTGTTGTGTTAACCTCCACGGAATTTATTCCTTCTCTGTCCACGGCGCGGTTGGGTGTGTTGTCTAAACACACATGACTATACTGCTTTTCCCCACTCATTTTGGCGGGATGCTGGTTTATGCGGTAGACAACCCCTTTACGCGAGCTCATTGATTATCACCCATAGGATGATAGAAATCTAGTTTGTGAGTTGTAGGTGTGGAGTGATACACTTTGTCGGCCAATCCTTTTTGTTATCTTAAACCCCATGGTGATGGGCGTCATACAAGATAAGATGTAAAACCTGTGTGTCGTGACGCACACTGATTCAGTGGTCAATCGACTGGATTTCCGTGTACTGTAGGAGAGCCCACAGACGTTTTGTTTAGAGCTGAACTTGGTGCTGCAAATGCAGAACTAGGGGAATAGGATCTGTGCATGAACATGTAGAGGCCCAGTACAAGGTTTCGTCCCAGCGCGAGATAGCTCAGCGGTCAAGACCGGAAAATCCGCGGTTCGGTCCCATCTATGCCTGGGCACCATGACAATATATCAACCCTCGTATTTCCTTTGGGTGGCATGACAGCTAGACACAGAAAGGGTGTTAGGCTGAACAGTTATTTGGTTCCGGTCAGCTGTTGTTGGAAGTTACATTGTGAACGTGAATATTGTTAGCTTAACAATCTCGTCCTCTGGTAGGGCCAGCCCCAGTAGAAGAAATCAGTTTTGTGCGGTCCCAGTAAAGGACAAGCGTAGTTTTTCTGATTGAAACCGCGCCGGACATAAAAGCCGCATATAAACATGGACACAAAACGGACTGAATGTAGTCTGACTCCCCACCCGTGTGGATAACATAAGAATAAGCATTCTTTAGGGGACTAGAGATTTTCTCCCCATTGGAAAATCTCCCTGCGAACTGTGAGCTCCAGAATTACAAGTAGAACTGTCGTAATGGTAAAAAGTTTCCGACTCCTGACCACTATCACCAGTGCATATCCAGTGGTGGGGGGTGATTCAGTGAAATTCGGGAAAAACCTAATGGTAAAAAGTTTCCGACTCCTGACCACTGTCACCAATGCATATCCAGTGGTGGACAAACCTGATCTCAACTTTACATGGGATCTCTCACCTTAGCTGCCATCCTCCGGCCTGATAACCTGCACACAAGTCTCGGAGAGAAACACGTAGCGAAGAATTTTAAACTTTAAACCTCTGACATAAGCATGTACCTTAAAACTGGACGTGACTCGATTATATCGACTATTTCACCTGGTGTCATGGTAAAGTACGTACTGAAGGTCGCAACTCCAGACAAATAGATGAAGCAATGCACAACGACCAGCTATTTAACGTGTCTTTAAAAAAATTACCATAGATTTTGCACTAACAAATTCCAAAAACGCCGGAACTGTATATCAGTCTGCTACTTAGTACAGAGTCGCGAGTTACCCCTTGTTCTCTTACCGATTAATCAAACTAGGATAGCTTGGCTTCAAATGTCACGAGTGAATGATTTATGCAAATTATTCATAGTCCTCAATTAGTTCACCGTTATTCCAACTAAACTGATCAACCTGGAACATCATCTTCAATGATTACATCCCTTACAATTTGACGTATTATACCATGGAAAGGAGGTTTGAATCTAGGACAAGACTTTTTCGAGGGAACAATCGTCCGGCCCCAAAAATCAAGAGGATGCACTTTTGGCTTCACCTTCCATAGAAAAAAACGCCGTGATGATAATATTCTGCTACGTTGGTCCGGATTTATCGATTGACTGTCACGGTCATGTTCACTTCAGATTCTCCATCTAGTTGACTCGACCTCTTTTGGCTAGGTTGATAGTTCAGCAGCTGATACACATATACGTTGTATGGGCTGCAATACGGAAGTGAACCACGGTAAGGCAAACCACCACACCTCAGTTTGTATCGAATCCCCGGAGAATAATGTCACAGTCTCTTTTGTGAAGTGTGTTCATAATTGAGGAAATTGTTCTACGTTTTTTTTATCTGAGGTGAAACAAAATACACCTACTCGTCTCGACCAAGGGGGGTCTTGATCATTCCACAGATTCGCTACATTTCATGCAGTCGGGTGTTTACTCCGGACTCAATGCGACACATCCCACCTCACGCACAAGCTGCACGGGAACTCGAATACAGTTGCAGTTTCATTAACTCGGCTAAGAAAGTATACGATACGATTCTTCAGTTCCATGAGAATATAGCGCATCCGGGTGATATTTTGATGCCCGTCTCCCGTACAGATTCTTTTGAAGGAGGGATTACCCTAAATTTCTATGCTCTTTGCAAAATGGCATCAATTCACGGTATTCGGCTTGGGCTCAAGAATCCTGATCAGTTGTAGCCTACTAGGTGACTCGTGTTTAATCTCAGTATATTTTTATTAGATACTCAGTGTGTATGTAAAACCCAAACATTTTTCACTTACGTGAATTCTGCTACCTTCCCTGCAAAAACAGAGCGGGTTAAATGCCCTACACATGACCGCACAAGGTGACCATGTTGACGCCGCTCGAATATTATTGCAACGAGGACTTCCGTTGGACGAGGTTACCATTGACTATTTGACCGCTCTACATGTGGCCTCGCATTGTGGTAACGTCCAAATGGCCAAACTACTGCTGGAGAGAGGGTGTGATGTAAACGCACGCGCATTGGTGAGTTTTATTTTCCCAGTGACTTACACTACTCGTAAAATTGATAGTAGTTGGATGATGTGGAAGCCGCTTAGTCAGCATGATCCGCGTGTCGAAATTTGCAAAGTATCACACGCAGTGTCGTGGGACCATGCAGCCTCCACGAAGTACACCTGAGGAAGTAAATAGAATCGGTGGTTCTTGTTTTTTTACAGCATGTGTCATCATCTCAGTAACATCTCTAGGAATGACAGATTTTACGGAGTTGAGTTATTTCGCAGAGTGACCTCCCCGGTCGTGGCGCGAGAAACATGATTGTACCTATGCTCTTGATATGAGTTAACTTACTAGACAGACTAAAGTCCACCGAGTTCCACCAAGTCAATACAGAGCAAGATGGACAATCATTGGTTTGCAGTCGAGGGTGAAGCCCATATCAGTTGTTCCATTCCCTTCAAACAAAAGGCAGATTCGCCAAGCGACTTGGGTCGGTTATGAGGAAAGTGTGAAAACGCAAGTTTCATGTATCCAAGATATCGCGATGTGGAGGCAAACTGCACAGAATGCTGCGTGAGTGGTTGTACCATGGTGTTAGGTAAGATTTACGATGAATGGACCAAGGGATGACGTTCAAATTCTGCTCATTGGCCCCCTGAGGAACGTTTCAATCGTCCTCCAAAATCCCAACAGTTGTGAGTTTCGGTGGAGCAGGAAGCTTAATGGATGCCGGGCATTTCGAGGTTGGGCATGAACTTGGCAAGTATTACTAAAACCAGCATTTCAGTATCTGGTGGGGGTGGACCATGCAAGGAGCTTTCTTTGGCGAATTTGTTGAATATAGGCTTTTTCGCAGAAACCGATCCAAAGTTTATTCTTGTGGTGCATTTACAGACTCGGGTATCTAAGACTGACCCTAACCATGCCTATCCAAACTTTTATCTGACCTTTCCGAAAACGACAAGGATTTAGATTTCGGCAGTAAGTATACGCCTGCATTTCAAAACTATCGGAGTTTGGCCGCACTTTATAGGTTGCATCAGAGACTGATGCAAATGCACCGACGGCAAAGCTTTTTTCTCACGTGATCTTGAAGAATAATCCTGCGAATATTTTGCAAACATCACCTTTGTAGAATGTCTAACACTGTGAATTGCCGAATATCCGATCAACGAGATTTTGCAATTATACAGTAAAATAAATGGGGGGGGGGCGGTGTTGGTTGCTTCAAGGTCATTCCTCGCGGCGAAACTAGAAAAGATCTGCATGAAAACCATGGCTTCCGATATCTTTTCTTGGGAATAGTTTGGTCGTTTGGCAATGTCATAATCTCTTGTTACTATCTGATGTAGGCTGCTCTGAGTTGATGAAATCGAAACGGTTTTTGGTTGAAACGCTGTACATTAGCAGCACAGATGAGCAAAACTCTTGTTTGGAAGGGTGACAGTTCTTAATGGCAGTTAATTCTGATATGTGAAACTTCTGTTGGACTCGGCTCCTCCTTGGTTCGGAGTGGAGTTCTCAGAGTGAATGACAGAGTTCCCTAGTTAGTGCGCCTGTTCTGGGAGAAATGGAGGAGAAGCTTCTGGCCACATGGTTTGAAATACCTATGGGAGACTTTGCTTGGTGACAAACACTAGTTTGCTAGCAGTTTTCTAATGAAAATGGCTTAGAAGTTTCAGTGACTGGAAACCTTTTATTCTGAATTCAGGAACGAAGAAAACACTTCATTTCAGTACCAGACATAAAAGTCACTGTGGTATCGCTTCGCGTGCGATACCATTATAAAGCAAATGAGTAAAAAATTTTGTTAGATAACTTACCTTTAGAAACTACAGTAGTAACCTCGCTTGGTTATTCTTCCAAGTTCACGTCCATAAACCTCTTCTCTCTGCCTCTTAATTCTCCTCACAGAATGGTTTTACTCCGCTACACATTGCTTGTCAAAAGAATCGAATAAAAATTGTCGAGCTGCTTCTTAAGTTTAACTGTATGCTGGAAGCCACAACAGAAGTGAGTTCACAATCGTGTGTTCTTTTTGTCCTTCCCAGTCTTTTGTCACTGTAAAAAAGAGTGAACGAAGGCAGATTGAAGTATCTTCGTGTGTCTTTTCCTCTCTTATTACGGACGCTGTTACGAGTACTTCCCTATAGTCAGATCGGACAGAAGTGCAAATCATCTGTCTGAGTCAGCAAATTCTTCTGCAGGTGACAAAGATTTACCGTTACTTTCTAGTGAGACAGTGAATGACTCAGTGCTCTCGGTTAGCTCACTCAACATAGGATGGGGGCTATATCTAAGTTTAGATGAATTCGCACTTTCGTAACCGACCATCCTCGCATGTTCACAGTGCTACAGCACAGTGCTTCCAGATCTTTCGAATCGTGCACTCTTGTGTTGCAACACGTCATCTCGTTCAAGTTCCACCGAACCTGGTCACCAACTAATACGAAACTACTCCCGAACGAACCTGGACACCAACTAATACGAAACTACTCGTAACTAGAAAGTAGCAGTAACAAACAGCAAATTTTAAATTAGGAATTCAATCTGGAGTGATGATGAACGTTGGTAGGAACAAAGGGACACGCCCAGTTACAAAAGGACTGTCAGTTTAGGATCAGCTTGCGTTTTTTTTCCTTGGCTGGTTCCACGAAATACTGCGGAGGGCACTAGTCATTTTTAGCCCTCAGTTCGTTTCATTTTTATGGCATACTGTATAAATGCTGTCGAATACCGGCTTGCTCCGCTAGCTTTAGCAGGTGTCATTCTTGGTGACACTTACTCAACCCCCAGTGCAGTATAAAGGTCGGTTCAGTCCACCAGAATAATTCTGATCAACAGGTGGAAATTAGCTTTAAAAGAAGCCTGGCTGTCGGTTAAAACAGCAGAGTATTCACCACAGAAGCGTTCAACAGGATGAATCATAAGAGAAACAAAACCGGTTCATGTGGGGAGACATATTATGATATACAAATGAAGAGTTTTTGTCAACATTTTAGGTGGTAAGGCTTTTTCCCATTACCCGCAACGACGATGACCTTGACGCGTAAATTAGTCCAACAACCTGGTCTGACGTGGCATGGTCAAATTCGGCTGCACAACAATGCGAACTAAAAACCCGTCGTTCCTCAGACCCTTATTTCTTACCGGGCCTGGATATTTTGTAAAAACACCTTCACCGGCCAGGTCTTTCCATTTTGTCACCTGTCTGGCTTTAAGTAGTTTGGTGGAGCAATGCTGAACAGACAAGCATTTTTACTAGTTGCCGGATTTTTATTTACACCAGTCCCGTTTGAACAGTCCCCTTTTTTATCCCATATGATTACCATCCCGATTCCCGCGTTGCTCTGATCCATTCTATTTATTCTTACTAGAACAGGCAATTTTTACCAGTTTCTGGGAGCTAATCGGAAGCAATATCACAGTGGTCAAATTAATCGTAGTTTATTTTCCGATGACGTTAGATGGTTGTGGTAAAATGGGTCCTGTATACGCCAGCGGATCAGGCTAGCTGATGAGATGAGTGAGTGTGTGGCCCCGGATAATCGGTGAAGCAGGAAAGTAAGGTCTTCTCCAACTGCCCTCCATCAGTTTAAGCAGTACACAACATCAAGTTCAACCTCAAGCTATGGCCCCGGATAATCGGTGAAGCAGGAAAGTAAGGTCTTCTCCAACTGCCCTCCATCAGCTTAAGCAGTACACAACATCAAGTTCAATAAACCTCAAGCTATGATTGCTAACAAGCTTAATCAAACGTGTGAGTTCCGGTTCACAAACGAGTCGACCGATTCGATTAATAAATAGACTAGAGAAGCAGATGCGTCTGTCTCACAAATGTGACGATGACTAACCTCGGATGACTGAGTGGAAATTTACCGGGACGATCTTCGTCACCAATGTGCTCTATATTTGGTATGCGAGCGACGTCTCCCCACGCAAACACGTAAGTGCAAAACGAACGAATCGCGAAAACCGTTGTTGAACCACAACTCGGTTAACGCCGAATGATTTTTCGGTCACGTCTTACGCGTTCTTCTCTTGTCTTCCAGTCGGGTTTGACCCCACTTCATGTGGCCTCATTCATGGGGCATATCAGCATTGTTGTCCTCCTGCTCCAACATGGTGCGAACCCGAATGCGCCAACCATACGAAGTGAGACGGCGTTACATTTGGCCACACGGGCAGGGCAGACGGAAGTGGCCCGATTGCTGCTCCGCAACGGAGCCCTGGTAGACGGTCGAGCAAGAGTAAGCCCCAAATCCAGTTGGGATTGACAATGTTTCGTTTTGTGCATTACCGTTATTTTACTTGTCCATAGAACAGGCCAATGAGTGATATCTGCTTTGACTGACTCATTTCCGTGGGAAAACTGTCTGTCGTACTTGATCATGCCTCTAAATTTGTGTGACAGTTGAATGACTATTGAACTGAATAGTTTGATAATTTTGGAAAATTCTGATATATGAAATAGAAAGGCGTGTGGTACACCCTGAGACAAGAAGTTCACAAGAACGAAAATGTGTTTGTGTCTAGTGCGCAGTAGTAAGGTAATGGTAACACGATTGCGTTGCATGCTTGGTGTTCAGAGTTCAAAGCCCGGTACGGTGAATGACAGGCACTGCTGATGAGCTCTAATAAGAGCGAAATTCGAGTTCAGTGCTTCCCTTTGGTGTGGACTCACCAGAATAATTACGCCAGAACAGCAACATGGCCGTTCAAACGAGAGTGGTGGGATTATAAACAAAATACCTATCCCGCAAAGCCCCATAATTACAAGTAGTCTGGCCAAGTAGACTTGCTCGGAGTCAGAGTAACGGAGTCATTATTCTACAGGTATGCGGAGCTTAGGCTCATAACAGTTAGTAAGTTTCTTTGTTTTATGTCCTCACCATCCACGTCTTTTCCTCCGTACTGTGCACACCTGGACTTCGTGTTTACAAATATTGTATGCCCGGTTGAAAAGCAAGCTCAATGTTGAGGTTTCGCGATGTGGAACTTTGAGTTCCGTGTAGGTTTGACGATCTTGAATACCAAAAGGGAGAATTGGGTTCAAAAATCTGCGATGCTATTGACAAAAAATTACGCGGAATTATACGACAAGCATCAACAGTCCACGTTCGTGTCGCCAGCAAATGCACAGGTCTGTCACTGACCGGCACAATGCAGTGTCAAGGTTCGCACACCAAACAACGGTGAGCGTAATATTGGCCCGTGGTATGGTTTGCGGTTGTGCATTCCGAAGTCAGTCGCGTGATTTCGAATGGCAGTGCGGCTACACGCAAACCATGAGAACAACTCAAGTCAGGCTCAGCAAACGGGGCAGGAGCACACATTCACACACAGAAATGCATATACCAGTGTCGGACGCGACTGCCTTTTCAGCAAGGTGAGTGGCGGGTACAGATGAGCGAAATAAGTGAAAATCAAAAGTACATGGGCGGAGTAAGCCAATGAATGGAGGAATAATCATGAGGTCAAGCTAGACTCAATAGCCAGTTCACTTGACCCCTTTGAAATGTGGTCCCATCACAGTTTGCAAAAATCGTGAAAGGTTATTTAAACAAAAGGATTCCTCACTAGGGAAACTACTCACAAGGTTGCTGAAAATCCTTCGAACGCCCACGACCGGTTTTGCCCTTCCTGGGGCTCATCAGGTAGGCGCAGTCCCCGAGTTTCCGTCAACCTTATGTTCTACTTGAACCCAAATTGAACTGTTTCCGACAAATACACTCATTTGCAAATCAATTTGGTTTTCACGAGAGACTCGACTGAATCTATCGTTTATGATATTTTACAACTGAATGTGCTGCGCACAGGCTGCCTCATGATTCAGTTGGCACGGTATTTGAGATATCGCAGTATATTTTCATGAAGGAAACTACTCACAAGGTTACACAAAACTCTTCGACAGCCCACGAAATTAGTGTATTTCTCGAAAAGGATCCCTCGTTATTGAAAACAGACGATTCCGTGGTGTTGGAGTCAGTCTGCTTTACGTTTTACTTGCTCTGAATCCCTCCTTTGTACTATTCTTGTTAAGCCACGCTCATGTGTTGGGTGGTACCCAATTTCATACAAAACGTATGGGGAGAATGCCGGTAACCTTTTAAAATTCCACATTTTGACCGACTCCTGTCGAACATGATCATAATTTGTCGGGAATAAAGCCAATCTTGGTCAGTGTGTAAGCAATCTAAAGTGACCCGAGCGAATGCAGCTGAAGGACTTCTCTTGAGGGAACATTTCTGGATGATAAAGTAAATTTTGGTCCAGTTTGAACCCAAAGTGTTTGAGAGATAGGACAGAATAGCTACATTTTTATTTGCCGCTCAAAGAATTTATATAGGGTTTCAAACAGTTTTCTCTCAAGTTGAAACTGTCATCAGCTGGTTTGCAATTAGTTGGACGTGTGCAGTCACCTGGAACTTAGATCGATACATTGATTTTCTGATTTCCTTTGAACTGTTAGTTTAAAAAGAACAAAAAAGTCAGTTGAACAATATCGAAGCAACGCAGAAAGAATTCTTGCGATTACACTATGGCCAAATAACGCCAGTGGCACTGTGGGGGGATTTTGGAGTTTTAATTGGAAATTTCTTTCTACGAGTAAACCCAATCCATGCCGAAAGGCCGGTAAGCACTATACAGCTGTTTCGTCCTTATTTGGAATCATCAGCAGTGCGCGTGGCGCGACGCTCCAAGTGATCTCGGACTCACGACCTCCCGGTTAGTAGTTTGAACATCCAGTGAATAAAACTTTCATCCGGAACCAGTCAACACGTGATGTCGTTTCCATGACTGAAGGATATGTGGCGCTGTGTCCTGTCTAAGTGCCAGTAGTATGTTCAGATTACTAGCCAGGAGGTCACGTGTTTGAGACTTCCTGGGGAAAATCGGTGTCAAATTATTCTCCAAAACCCTGCAGAGTATGATTCCCACTTCTCACCGTTTCCAACACAAGGGAAATTTCGGGAGGCAGTCAGATGAATACATGATTCATTGTCATAAACAAAAATGATCCTATGATTCTCATTACTCTGTTCGCAGGGTCATCAAACCGCGTTGCATATCGCTGCCAGAATGGGTAACGTTGAGCTTGTCACCGTGTTGCTGGAACATTCGGCCCACGTACAAGCGGCCACAAAAGACACCTACACTCCACTTCACTTGGCCGCCAAAGGGAACTATACAGACGTGTGTCAGCTGTTACTGAATTCCGGCGCTCAGTTGGAGACTATCACAAGGGTATGTCTTTGGTTTGGCTTAAAGCCTCCCTATCCCTTACTCTGACTCGTTCGCCAGATTGCCTATTTCTACAAGACTTTTAGTCTGGTCTGATCCATTTTCTCGAAACTGCATGGAATAAATAGAGGTCTCACTAAATGCTTTCTACAAACTGAGTACTTCACAAATTTGCGACCATTCTCAATTTGGGACATAGGTGTAAAAGAATCAGCTCGAGAACTGCAACCCAGAGTTCTCACCAATCAATATCTAAATGTTGGATGGCTATAATTAGCTACCACGCTGCTTACCACCACACTATGTGAGCCACTAAAGACTTGATGAATGGTAATCCTGTTGGTCCCTCTATTCCAATGACAGAACACTATGGGATACTTTCGTCTCAATTTGGTGTGATGTTTGAGAGCTGAGGTGCCTTCAAAGGGTTTCCAATTAAAAACAACTAAAACCATGGGCTTTTGGCCAAACAGTCTAACCGTAAGCTAGCGACGGCTGCCATAAAACCACTGTGCCTTTTTTTCACTTAAAGGTCTCTCGAAATTATATCAAACATTCCTGCATACCCCCCCCCCCCCATGCAGAATTCAGGCCGATCGCTGATTTTGAGAACATCCAATGGAGGCACTGCATTGACATACATTTGCAGTTTAGTGCATAGCTGAATCCACCCATCACTTTCAATTCGGGTGGTACGAACGTATACGCCAAGTCGACCCCCACTGTCACCAGGGTGTGATTTGAAAACTGTTGCAAAGAGGGAAATTGGAGCGCGGATCTTGACTTCATAAGGGAAGGTACAGAGCCAGTGCATATGACTTGAGTTACTTAGCCAAACAGTTTCGCCTATCGCAGTTGGACCTACGTGAATAATCTATCGGTAGACCTCTCGGTTGACTTGGCAGTCCACTCAGTAGTAGGATAGTTTGACTTCTCAACACACCAGTAACCAAAACGACCGCAGCCTAGCACTTTAGAGAACCAGAAAACTAGTTTCCAGTTCCCTAGTATAAACAACTTACTTTCAAACGTTTCCTAGCGAGCTAACATCATCTGTGGGTCGCCGTCATGAAGATCTCGAGGTTGTACTCTATTGCACAACGACGCGCGGGTGATAAAACCTCGTCTACAACCGGAAGGTTAGCTGGCCCAGCGGACAAACCAATAACAAATACTTATGCTGTCTGAACTAGGAAGGAAGCCTTCGCTGCGGAGTTGTTTAGTAGAGAATACGAACTGAACAGTTACAGACTATTGGATAGGGAAGCAAAACTCTCATATGCATATATCCTTGAACGCGTCTTCCTGAACTTTCCTGGATATTCATTGGCTGTTACTAAAATGGAGGTAAATGCTACAAAGCAACTCCACAAATTCCGTAATAGATCTCACTTTTCAAGAGAGGCGAAGCGGATTCACGAGAAAACATACTACTACTACTAACAGTGGATACTACAGTAGTATCCACTGTTACACTGGCATTCTCCTGAGTGTAAAAAAGACTGTATATATGTATTGGTCGTCTGTCGACCAGACTGGCATGAAAGCTCTTGTATGTGTAACCTGGATATTTTCACTCAGATCCGGCCTTTGCTCACCGATATTTGCTACGTCGACTTAGCTTCATGCCAAACTCTACGTAAAATCACGTTCTATATGAAAATATTGTATTTTTTACCTATCTCCTTCTCCATCTCTTCATGCGCACAACAGTATTCCTCTTTCGAAGGAGTTTCATAGGACTGTCCTTTTACTACTTTTCGAGCCTTCGTTTTCAGTAGAAAACCCATATCCGAGAAAAGGTGACAACAGCGGTTCCTGTCGATACAAACCAAGAAGGAAAAGGAACACTCACGCTCAAGGTGGAATATCACCTTTTTGTGCCCCTCCGTTCTAGAAAATTACACTGAACCACAAACACGAATGATTTTTTGTTTCACGTGTAATTTGTGCAGACCGTCGGACAACGAATGACAACAAAAGGTTTGCCATACATCAGTACGGGCAGTACCAATCTCTCTCGATCACGATAAGGGATAGAGCTCCAAAGTTGTTTTCATCCCGCCACCCTAGTCATCCCGTTAGCTCAGTTCATTTTTTCTATTCTCAGAGAATCTGACCTATACCCCTAATTCTTTCTCACCTGTTCTTCAACTTGCAGTCCGGATTCACTCCGCTTCACTTAGCCATCAAAAATTCTAGTCTGGAGACTGCCAGACTACTTTTGTCTCACGGAGCTGACGTGAACTCGTCAGGCAGGAATGGTCTTACACCACTCCACTTGGCCACTCACTACGGATCGCTGGTGCTTGTTCAAGATTTGCTTGAACACAGGGTAAGATGGTGAATTTTCCGAATTGGTTAACGTTTAACCAAGACAACTGAAAGACGATAACAAGCGCTTTGATTTCATTGGACTAGGCTGATCCTCTGGCTCAGGCAAAGAATGGCTTCACTCCACTGCACATTGCGGCCGAGAAGCGTTTCATCGATATCGCTAAATTGCTGCTTAGCAATGTGGATCGTGCGAAGGCATGTAATATGGAATCACGGAATGGCTTCACTCCATTGCACCTGGCCTGTCAGGATGGGAGTGTGGCGATGAACAAACTTCTTTTGGCCTCGGGCGCTCAGGTCAACTCCAGAGCAAAGGTAACATTTCGACTGCATGTGAAAACATTTTCTTTACTCATGCTACTATTGGAAGCTGAGAGTAGTCATGAATAATTATTCCTCTGGTCACTCAACTTCATCATTCTAGCCACTGACCCCTGTCGTTTTAACGTATATTATGCAGGAGACATTTAGTTGTGAAAATTCATCACAGGCTTAGTCCATGTAAAAATCTGCCTAGTGGAACCGAACGTATTTGGGGCCGTTCTGCCGACTGAGCGTAATTGTGCCTATGAAACTCCGTCGTTTGAGATGCTTCATGGATTACGGTTTTTAAATGTCTTTCTCTTGGAAAGTATAGTTCATTGTTACCTCAAACTTTCCCATTAAGGCCCTCATTTTTGGGATCTATTCATAAAGCCATAAATGCTGTTTCACAGCAGTAAAAACTTACTCGTATGGATGTAGAGGCTGCTGTGATTGATATCAACTTTCCTAGTGCGAAGGAGGACTAAAACTTTTCTCGTTTTTTCCTCACTTCCACCAAATTAGGGTACACCAGGTGCGTGTGGAGGACTTTGTTATGCAATTCTCTAATAATGCTGTTATTTATTGACGAGTCCCACTCAAATATTTATTCTTCCGTTGCGTACAAATCCACGCCCTACCAATTGCATTCGTTAGTTGAAACGCATTGTGTAACGGAACACTGCTCTATTTACCCATGTTCTTCTGAATGGATTGAAAACACCGATCTTAAGTTTTCGGTAGTGTGTCTGAACGTCACTCACATGAGTAACTCAGCCCATAACTTATGTTCTCTAAGATTGTCTGTTTAGAGCTTAAGTACCCCTAATTCTTTCTCACCTGTTCTTCAACTTGCAGTCCGGATTCACTCCGCTTCACTTAGCCATCAAAAATTCTAGTCTGGAGACTGCCAGACTACTTTTGTCTCACGGAGCTGACGTGAACTCGTCAGGCAGGAATGGTCTTACACCACTCCACTTGGCCACTCACTACGGATCGCTGGTGCTTGTTCAAGATTTGCTTGAACACAGGGTAAGATGGTGAATTTTCCGAATTGGTTAACGTTTAACCAAGACAACTGAAAGACGATAACAAGCGCTTTGATTTCATTGGACTAGGCTGATCCTCTGGCTCAGGCAAAGAATGGCTTCACTCCACTGCACATTGCGGCCGAGAAGCGTTTCATCGATATCGCTAAATTGCTGCTTAGCAATGTGGATCGTGCGAAGGCATGCAATATGGAATCACGGAATGGCTTCACTCCATTGCACCTGGCCTGTCAGGATGGGAGTGTGGCGATGAACAAACTTCTTTTGGCCTCGGGCGCTCAGGTCAACTCCAGAGCAAAGGTAACATTTCGACTGCATGTGAAAACATTTTCTTTACTCATGCTACTATTGGAAGCTGAGAGTAGTCATGAATAATTATTCCTCTGGTCACTCAACTTCATCATTCTAGCCACTGACCCCTGTCGTTTTAACGTATATTATGCAGGAGACCTTTAGTTGTGAAAATTCATCACAGGCTTAGTCCATGTAAAAATCTGCCTAGTGGAACCGAACGTATTTGGGGCCGTTCTGCCGACTGAGCGTAATTGTGCCTATGAAACTCCGTCGTTTGAGATGCTTCATGGATTACGGTTTTTAAATGTCTTTCTCTTGGAAAGTATAGTTCATTGTTACCTCACACTTTCCCATTAAGGCCCTCATTTTTGGGATCTATTCATAAAGCCATAAATGCTGTTTCACAGCAGTAAAAACTTACTCGTATGGATGTAGAGGCTGCTGTGATTGATATCAACTTTCCTAGTGCGAAGGAGGACTAAAACTTTTCTCGTTTTTTCCTCACTTCCACCAAATTAGGGTACACCAGGTGCGTGTGGAGGACTTTGTTATGCAATTCTCTAATAATGCTATTATTTATTGACGAGTCCCACTCAAATATTTATTCTTCCGTTGCGTACAAATCCACGCCCTACCAATTGCATTCGTTAGTTGAAACGCATTGTGTAACGGAACACTGCTCTATTTACCCATGTTCTTCTGAATGGATTGAAAACACCGATCTTAAGTTTTCGGTAGTGTGTCTGAACGTCACTCACACGAATAACTCAGCCCATAACTTATGTTTTCTAAGATTGTCTGATTAGAGCTTAAGGAAGCAGACTAATATATCTGCATTCCCGCCAAAGGCACAACACAAGTGTGTCAGTATGAGAAGAAAACGTTTACTCTGTTATACTAAGTGGTTACCCGTTCTCAACTTTAGCTCTGATTGACACATTCCCGTACTTCCCGTCGGTTGGAAATCGTTCACGCTGCTTCATTTTTGTGTGTCCCCCCACCTCGCTTACCTACCATAGAATGGATTGACACCGATGCACTTGGCTGCTCAAGAGGACAGTCACGAAGCTGCCATTCTCCTTTATGATGCTGGATCCGAACTGGATGCGAAAACCAAGGCTGGCTACACGCCCTTACATACCGCATGTCACTTTGGACAGGTAAACTATCCTTTCATTCAAACCGTTCTTGAGTTTTTACGTTTTTGAGTGTTAGTCCCTTGGTTAATTGTCTCATCATTCTAAAATTTCTGCCTCCGAAAAATTCCTTTAATCAGTTTTGGTCAATTTGTCATAGGATACCCTTGATCAGCAGGTAATCAAATCGTACTGCATAGAAAGATATATTTAAATAGGATTTCGAATGTTGTCACTGTACTGCTATATGAGTGATTGTAGCAAAATTCAAGTCTCGAAAAGTTTGAATATTACTCAGATATTGGAGTAGTTTCACGCTCCTAGAGTCTGAAGAACATTATTATACCGAACACTGATAAAGGTCCTGAGATTGTTGGTAAACTAGTAGTCAATATCATATACCACCAGTGGTATATGATGGTCCACCTGGATGCATGTGTTGAAATGCCAAATTCCATTAGATTCCCACTGAAAATGTGGAGCTACGCGCATCTAACGAATCACTCTGGATGGGAGTTAATCACTGTACCATCCAGTTCAAAAGAACCACCAAAACTTTTCGAGATTAACTAGGCGTAAATGAAATAGTTGGATGGCTATACAAAATGGGTAGAGCTCCCACAGAAAGGCCTTCTGTTTGCGTCAGTCCAATAAGTTCTGTTCCATAGTTTGTCGTAACTGGCGACGAAACAGAAGCAGCCGTTGTAGGGACTTTGCGGTCCTGTTTTAAACTGATTGCTGATACCGTCTTCCGTTGGCGGTTCAAGGGCACACGTTTGATGGTATCGTTGTCTTGACGAAGGTTCGAGTTCATTTCACCTAGAATTTACAGGGCTCTTATGCGCAACTCGAATTCGGTCATGTTTTGAAAAAAAAAGTCGGTGCACCTCGTTTACTTACCAACGCATAGCCGCTTTCAACACTGAGATAAACGGGCAAGTTTTATACTAGGACTTGAAAGGGGCATATAAGCCATCTCCATATTTTTGGTAGGAACTCAACTGCAGGCTCTGCATGCGATAAGACAAACGCCCATTGGTAGAGTGCTTGTTTGGTGAGCGAGAGGTTCGACTCCCGCTCAACGAAGTTCGCCTTTTCGTGTGCACTATATGCGCATTCGGGTTTGTTTTTGCGCAACTCGAATTCGGTCATGTTTTGAAAAAAAACGTCGGTGCACCTCGTTTACTTACCAACGCCATAGCCGCTTCAACACTGAGATAAACGGGCAAATTTTATACTAGGACTTGAAAGGGGCATATAAGCCATCTCCATATTTTTGGTAGGAACTCAACTGCAGGCTCTGCATGCGATAAGACAAACGCCCATTGGTAGAGTGCTTGTTTGGTGAGCGAGAGGTTCGACTCCCGCTCAACGAAGTTCGCCTTTTCGTGTGCACTATATGCGCATTCGGGTTTGTTTTCAAGGCCGGAATCCATATTCACTTAGGAAAAGTACTAATATGAAGGCTCGATTAATTGGACCTGATCGACACAATCCACAGTGTCGCACACGGTGAAGGTATTCCGTCTTTTGTACCACGCTGTTTTTCAGATTGATAAATTTGTTTGTCGTTCCGGCCAATGAGGTAGGAATTAGTACGACTGCGTGTAAGCAGTGAAGTGGATATTCCTGACTTTTTACGATCATCGTAGGGAATCTGTGAGCTGCCAATCATGTAAGACCAAAAGGGGTCGAATACACGGGTAAGAATGCATTCAGTCCTGTAAACACACTCCGATAATCGGTTCTTCCTGACTGGGACCTATGAAGTGGATGTAACAGGGATGGGTTTCTTTCTGTCAACCGTCAAATCATGTGGCCTCTAGAGGAGCTCTCGCATCTGCAACTGTGGAGTGAAACGCTGTGATTTTCTCCCCTGTAGTTCACCTCCTTTGACTCCGCCACCTGATGCCAAAATGACTGCCAAATTTTTTTGCAATATCCGCTTTACTGTTCCCAAGCAGCTGAAACTTCAAGGAACTCTTTGCGCGAGCTGTAACAAGCATTCAACTCAATCCTAGATTTCGTGTTGGGTTATCGCTCCTTGGGAAAAGCTGTTTGGTAGCATTAACTTACTTTACAGAGACCGTTTTCTATGACAGGACGAATCAGCTTCACCTATCGTTGCCATCCACAAACGCCGGATAGACTCCAGGTTCGCACAGACAAGGTTACGACTTTGATTCCAGCAACGCATATGATTGAGGCCGAACCCTTTCACATCTAACCTGACGGTGCCGTTCTAAGTTCTCAGCTATCATCCAGCACTTCTAGGCCACCACGGGATTGGCGCGCAAAATTCACTTTCAGATTCTTATTCTTCTTTTGATGATTTATCCCATTCAGGATTTTCAGTGAAAGTGCACAGACACGCTATCCTCAGTTTTGTCATAACCAGTCATATGATGACCACATCGGGAGCTGTTGAACCAGAGGCCTAGATCCTGGGGTCAAAGCCTAGCACCAGTGGTGAAAAGAAGGCCTTCGCGGTAAAGTTGTTTGGTACAAAACATCAACTGACAGCTACAGACTATTGGATAGGGAAGCAAAACTCTCATGTGCATCTTGTTTGCAAAAACTGAATATCCATCTTCTCCTTGAACGCGTCTTCCTGAACTTCCCTGGATATTCATTGACTGTTACTCAGATGGAGGCAAACGCTACAAAGCGACTTTACAAATTCCGTAATAGATGTCACTTTTTAGGAGACGCGAAGCGGATTTACGATAAAACATGCTACTCGCGTGCCTCATCAGTAGTATCCACCGTTATAGTGGTAGTAACAATATCTTGTCCTATGCTAACTGTTTCTAGGATCATCCTTGTCCCTCCTGGCTTCCGTAGCTATATTCTAATTGAACAACTAGACTAAGTGGTTTTTGAGGGCAACAAACACTGATTTCGCAGCGGCCTCGCACTGTTGCATGTTGTTCCATCTCTCTGCTATCCGTTTTCATCTTGTCAAAGTCACTCCTTCTTCAGTTGAGTCGCATTGGCTGCTTGTCGTTCAGCTGTCGTTCTGGAACCAAAAATATTTGGAACAATATGCGGTAGCGGTAGTTTGTAGTGTGTTTTCTGCATTGCATACCACAACGCTGGTATAGCATACTGCATATAGCTGCATAGACAGCGAGCCTAGACTCTTTCAACTTCATGTTTTGTCACCATTTAGATGTCCGGTAACCGCTCAAGAAGCAGTAAGCGGATCCGGTTTTATACTGTCGGTGATCGGTAGGCGGTGCTTTCATCAGCTTTGTCCTGACGCTTTCCCATGATCACCCACATTCTCGCTTCTTTCTTGCATAGGCGAATATGGTCCGTTTCCTCCTCGGCAAACGAGTCGATGTGAACGCACAAACCTGTATGGGCTCGAATGCTCTTCATTTGGCGGCTCAGCAGGGTCACGCCAAAGTTGTCTACATCTTGCTGGAAAGTGGAGCCAACCCAAATATGCGAAACAAGGTACGCACCTCTGGTCTATCATCTTTTGTAGATAATCTTCTGTTCTGAATGAAACACTGAACTTTGGGCGGTTCTGAAAAAAAAGGTTCATGGGTGTCCTAGGGGGACAATGATTTTTACGAATATTCGCTTTTATGGACAGCGTACAACCAAGTTTACTGATAAACTTCTGATGTAGAAGTCAGCCATCCATCAACCTTCTGCACTTACAATGAACTACAGCTTACGATACTAGCATGACACGGTCAGGAGTGTTGCCGTCTAATTAAACACTGGTTGGAAAGTAAGAGGGGCAACAGATACCGGACAAAGTGGACAGAATCTACATTGACTACACCCGTTCCTTCGATGAAACAAACACTGATGCCAAATGATGTTTTGGTAGGATTACTTCAGTTCACGTCTACCGTGTTCACGACAAATATGCGTAGCGGATAAACACCAAACAGCACAGCATCGGGCCAGGCAAAGATGAAAAACTAACATTGGGGATGTGGTAGGATAGGAAATGATAATGAGCCGGAGGGGGATTTCGGTCAAGGTTGGGTTCAAAAATGTCGGGTTCTGCACGCTGCTTTGTAGTGGGCTTTCTGAAGGCATCTGATAGCGAAGGGCTGTGCTCGGAACAGAAGCGATCTCTTGTTCTGCCGTCATACAAACCAGAGTGAGTCCGCCCCATCGTTTAGATGGATTGTTCAGTTCGGTTGGACTCCACACGCATGACGCAACATGTACTAGAGCGGGCATTCGAAATTCCTACGAGCAGAGATAACCGCTAGTGACTCTCTTTACTGGGATGCAAAACTTCTGTGAAGGGAGAAGCTAAATGGACTAATCGTAGTTATATGGCAACGGACTCTGGCAAAAGCAAATTGATCAATCAGCCAACCAACCAAGGTTCCTTTTTCCGGTTAATACTCTTCAACCTGAAGAAAACAGCTGTCCATAGAGGTTTTGTGGCTAGTTGCGATAGAATTCAAATATAGGTTCTTGGAATCCCCCTGCACGAATTGTGTCCACTTTGTTTGATCGTTGGTGATGAACTGGATACAGATCGAAACGTAGACAAAAAAGATCTCACCATCTTGGCTACATTTTCATTTGGCTATTTACCTGACCTGCGCAGAGCATGACCAAATAATTGTAGGAGACATTGCTGGATAAGTACCAATGCAACATTTTCGAACTACTTCTATGGGAAACCGGTCAGCTCATTCATTTTTTGAGAACAGCCTATGACCTGACAGGCCGAAAATTTCTAGCTTCGGGATATTCTATCACTCTTGACGAACATGACGAATTACCCGGATTTCGGTTCTCTGGCTAATCCCAAGGCATTCTGTCGAACGAATGCTATTCGATCCCACAGGATCTTCACGTCTTTGTTGTCTGCAAGAGCACTGCAATAGGATAGGTCTACGGTACAACACAGGATGATCCGGTTGCTTTAAAACGTCACTTTTGTTTACCCTCATTCACAACTAGGACTGGCAATTGGAGTGTCAAAACTGAGTACCTGGGTCTAAGCTTGCTGAACCTGTTCCGGTACACTGTTGTTGGCAATTGCACGTGACGGGCAATTGGAGTGTCAAAACTGAGTACCTGGGTCTAAGCTTGCTGAACCTGTTCCGGTACACTGATGGTGGCAATTAGCACGTGACGCACCAGATGTTTTTCGTGGTCTAGCTTCACTGCTTATGTGGATCAGGTATCCGATATTTGGAGCACGACCATCTAGGATGTGTATCCAAAAAATATCCATCTGCCTCTTTTGGTTGATCGATTATTCAGCTGGCGTAACCACCTTTCCTAGATGTTGCCAATTCGCTTATGTTGTTCTGTTGGCTTTGTGAGAATAAAGCATTTGGTATGTGATGCCCACAACAATCAGGCGATATGGTGTATCTATAAGACCAACGTACAACTTTTTAATCTTTTTTGGTCAAATGAGGTCTGAAACCGAACAATGAGGTCACTATTAGGTACAGCGCGAAAGAATTAATGTTTTTTTCAGCTACAGAGGCTCTAGCTTTGATTTTTTGGAGCTTTTCTTTGGTTCGTTATCCCAACCTGGTTTAATGTCAGCTGGAACTTTACCGGACTCTCCACCGAGGTCATGAGAACCCCACGAGTTGCCTTAAATTCAAGATACGGTAATCACTCCTAGAGTAGGCCCCGTTCATAAAGGTTGTAACAGTACGCTTCTCGTTAGCCAAGTTCTACTTCGCGATCTTTCGAAAAGAGGCCATTCTTCAGATTACCGCCCTCCCTCTTTGATTATCTTCCTTGAGGATGGTCTACACACTCAGCAATCAACTATCCGTTTCTGCACTGAGGTATTTGCATAGACTCTGCCTAACAGTGAGGTTTTTGTTATCGATATCGACCCAATAGTTGCACTGCTTGAAGAGCTGCTTCTGTCCCCATAGTTTGTTAGCTAGAAGTTTCCCAAACCGGACATCATTCTGAGAGATCTTCATACGTGACTTAATACGTGGTTCAGGGCAAGCACTCAGACTAGCAAACAATTTATTCAAAGTATGACCTAACTTCAACAATTCTAAGTACATCTTTCCGCCTATTTACTTAGTCCACGATGGAGGGAGTAGGACACACTCTTTGTTCGACGTTTTTTCCGGACGAGGCCGTTTCACATCAGAATACTTTGTAGAGGGGCGTATCATCAGTGGACTGAGTCTGTTTGTTCCACTTCGGTGACTGCTCTGCGTTATTGGTTCTCCCCTGAACGTTCATGGTAATGGAAACACAGTAAGGCCTAAAACAGATTGCCTATCTATACAGGTTGGCACCTACTGGTGAAAGGAAGAAGCCTTCGCTGCCGGAGTTATTTATTTGGAAATGCCAACTGACCGGTTACAGACCATTGAACAGGGAAGCAAAACTCTAATCTGCATCTTAGTTACAAAAACTGGACACAGATCTTCTCCCGAACGAGTCTTCCTGGAGATTCACTGCCTCCAATCATTCGTCGATCAAATCCAAGTAAATGTTACAAAGTGACCCCGCGAATTCCGTAACAGAATTCCCTTTTTCAATCGACGCAAAGCGAAATTCTACGAACAATACATACTACTCGCGTGCCTCCCGATCACCGTTACACTGGTAGGCCAAAGTTGTCAATAGTGGGGAGAAAAAGAGAGGTCAGGTCGAAAGGTCATCCGAACTCCAACCGAGTAGAGAACAAGTGGGCAAAGGTAGCAGTGAATGACCTTTGTTCTCTCCGGTGCGACTGGACCGTGTGTGGATGTGTTATGACGTCCATCGACTGGCTGATCATGACGACTGATCAGCAGATGAGCGTTCTTTTGCTTAAAACACCTTAACTATGCGGTTGCAATCGCCAGCAGGACGGAAAAGCCTATCAGTAAACACTATCGTTGGTATCTTAATGGCTAGATTTGGAAGTTATATCAAAATTCGTCCAGTACAACCAATACAATACTGATACGCTTCGTACCGTTAATGAAGAGTGCGTTTTAGACCGGGTCCCAAACCGACTCGCTAGCTCGAGTGCACTCGCACCATTTGTGCCACTGAATGGGAAATTGAATGACTCGATTCCCTTCCTGGACTTATTACTGGCTAGGTGAACCGATCGCCTCATTCGAAGAAGTGTCCTCTACAAGGCAACCTGAACTGGGCAGTATGCAAGTTTCCTCTACAACACACACAAGTGCGCCCTCGATCTCTGTTTGGCTTCAAGAGTTCGAACGCTGGGTTCTCAAGACATTCTGGAACACGAACTGGACGTAATCAGAAACGGCTACCCCAAGTGCTTTGTCTCACAGCTTGCAGTCTGGGGCCAGAACAAAAATAACAGAGACAGCTGAACCAAAACAAATTTTCCTGGTGCTGTTTTCCATAGATGGCTCGTGCAATCTGGGTTCACTTAGAACATAAAGTTGACAGAAACTCAGGGGCTGCGCCTACTTGATGAGCCCTAAGAAGGGCGAAACCGGTCATGGGCTGTCGAAGACTCTTCAGCACCCCTATGAGTTCTTTTTCAGCCTACTCAGACAACATTGCCTTTCACACTGTGAACCAAGTGAACATACTTGATCCAAAGACTTCAGACCGTCCGAAATAGCACCATCCACTACCCTTACACCAGAAGGATTTGACCAAGTCCCTCTAACTGAGCTGGTCCAGTGCCCCCAGCCTACCCTTATACGGGGATGACACACACACACACACACACAAAGTCACCTCTTACCTAACGGAGACTGTGTTAGGTAACCTTTGCTTTGAATAGCACACCAGACATCTGCTTTGCGGTAACAGATTCTCACTACCTTTGCGTTCAATCCAGATATCCTGATGTGTGTTGGTCAGTAGATGAACCACTGAAAACGTGTTTATTTAGGATTTAGTTTTTCAGCTAAGAAATATCATTCTGTACAAGTGAGTAAGTGTACAGACGCACGCACGACAGAAGCACATATACACGCCAACGACAACAAAGATGGTGTTCCCCCTTTTGGCAGACTGCCAAGCTCAACAAACAGATCAATGGCTGACTTCTCCAGCCGTTTTCTAGGTCACGTACTAGGAAGGAAGTGCTTTTGCTCACCTCCCAGAAAAGAATGAACTCTCAAAAGTATCGGTTTAATGTTGTTGTTTTTTTAAGAGTTTTCGGGATTTAAAATTGGCTTAAACCATTTGGTGATTTAAATGTTTAAACTGGCGAGCAAATGAAGTTAACTCCTCTAGTTCGTAGAGGGGCCAATGACGAAAACAGATGATTTACATAGCGGCAGTTTTGTTTTTCGAAATGCAATAAGTTGTTTGTATGGGTAGGAGTCGTAACACGGATCCCTGAGGTGCTGTTTGTTGTTGCTCAAACCACTCGAGGACGGACCGTCCCGGGGTGCTACACAAGTCTGTGCAGGAGCACGCAGAACTGTGAGACCCATTCAACCATTTTGGGGTAAAATCAATCATATGGTTGTAGTGGTTAATGGCCCTAAGGAGTCTCTAGTGAACAGAACAAATTAACAATGTAAACCAGATACAAAGTCACAAGTTCACAATAGGAGATTTCGTAGTTCCGTATTCCGTTGAACAACCACACCAAGAAAAGTTCTACCTTCCTGGTATTCCAAATCTCCGGTGATCGTAATATTAATCCACAGGTGTGTATAGATTAGTCCAGTGTTTTTAGCTAAAATTTTTGTTCACGTTTTGAGTTAGCGGCAGTCAATTATAGCCAACCGGCAGTCACAACAACATTCACTCAGCAAAAGTCTCAAAGTCACGTTGGACCCAAGAAGCGGGCGGTTGCGGTTGTGTTTCAGTAAAACAAACGTTTGTACAGTGATGTGACTGGTATTGATAGGGAAAAGGAAGATGATACTGAGCATGAAAAGTAGCAGTTTGCAAGTGCTACATGGTTGTTTTAAACAAGTTGTCATATTGTCACCAATTTGGAACCAATTTTCTTTAAGAACATCAGTTAAGTGTTCGACAATTCAGAGCCCTCTCATGATTGTGTGACGGAAAACTCCAAAAATCCGGTCGTTTGGGTCATTCCTGAGATACGAATCCCTCTTTCGGCGCTGTTGAGTGACTGCAAACGATTGTTCCGAGAACTTCGATCATCGCCTTTCTGGACCTTCCTGTAGCGAAATTTTCGCCGTTTCTGTGATTATTCTCCAACTCGATTCTTTAGAGAGGTAGACAACTATATCTTTTTCGTCCTTACTTGAAAAGAGTTCGCTAGTGAAGTACACTTCAACAAGCCAACTAATGATGGTCTTTTCTGGGAGCTGGTCCTTTATGGTAGTGATCTTAATACAGATTGAGGAAAACGTGCTTGTTTTCAGAACTTGAATTACCTAACGACGTGCGAAATAGCGATATAACTCAAAGTTTAATCTTGATTCGAAAAGTCGAAATAAATAGCCACCCACCGGGAACGCGCTGGACTTAAAAATACCTATTTGTTTGGATAAATAATGAAATAAACACTCATCTAAAGCATCACGATTGGATGGAAGCAATTCCCATTGACCAGTCGTAGATATACTTGTCCGCTATGCGATGAGACATCACCACTTACATGCATCACCGAGGAGCACAAATTCCATTTTAGCGCAGTGGTGCTAACTGACCAATTCTTAGGTTTGTTTATTGGTGATGATTCATTTTTGGAGTGATGAAGCGATTTGTACTTCAGGTCCGTTCACGTTTTTCTGTTGTTCGTCAACACGCTACTTGCCGCCAGAAGGCCAGAATTGAACAAAAACAACTACGCATGCGAGCAAACCACGGCTGGGTACACAGTGTTCCAATGAGATTTTCAGGTCACTCGTTCCAACTTGCTCTGCCGGGTGGTTTTGATATGAATGCATTTGGAATAGACAGATGAACAGGTGGGAATGCAATATTCGAGTGACTAGGAATCGATCGCTAGTAAATCTAGACACGAAGTCAAGACCTCCTCCAAGATGTGGTCCAACGGTAGTTTTCCTCCTCGTCACTTTGATCTACGCTCGCTTATCCTGGCCGACAGCCGACTTCATGTTCTCTGAACACAACTAGTCCGTTATAGATAAATCGAAGAGTAATTGGGAAGAGATGAAATCCCATTGACGGATGTTTCTGGTTTTACCAAATAATGAGTTGGTCCAGCCAGTCGACCAAAATAAACCAGTTTTTTAACAAAGGTACTCTAGAATAGGTAGTTTTGGTGCCCAGCAAACTCATTGGGGCATTCGATGAAACTTTTATCTAGCGGCTTACACCTTAGTCTCCTGGTAAGATTGCATTTTTGATTAAATCACCTAAGCTGTGGAGATGCGTGTACTGTCTTGTAACCGGTCTTTTTCGATAGACTGTCATGTGGATATATCTCCATGTTCATATCTATAAGTGATGTCAGAGTAAACTAGAAGTTTTGGGTGAGCTTGGTTAAGAGTCCCGAAAATTCACTGCACAATTCCATCGAAGATATCCGTAATATGAGTGTCAGATGGCGTCTTACTGTCAATAATGTTCCGTTTTCTATAATTGCCATATACATATCAGCCAGTAGCCAATCCACTGCCTATTCCCATTGAGGCTGGCGTTGAAAGTGAATTTGATATTCTGTTTAAACTTCAACAATATAGACCTATTTTGGTCTTCTTGGCATTGACGGTTTTCCTTGCCACAGATATCTGAGAGCACTTTGCATATCTGTTGCGTATCTCCTGCGTCCTAGACCGTATAACCCTGGACATTCTTATAGTCTCTTGCATTTTAAGCAATCCCGGCTTTATTTTTCTTACCCTTTGCCAACGGCATCGTCTTTAGTGCAAGTGCCTTAATGCGACCCTCTCAAAATATCCACCGACTGCGTGGACTCAAACACAAAAGAGCTTAATTTGCATGTGAGATCTAATCAGCTAGACTGGATAGAGTTATTCGGCATCCTTCAAGATAAAAATGCCATTGACTCTCTGTTACACCCAAACATGTACATCAACGTCATTCACTGCCCCATACCATTCAGTTACTCTTGTGTTCTATACAACTTTCTAGTACAACTGGACACCAGCTCACGTGGCTCGTCGTCAACACTATCTGAATATTTTTGAGGTGCTCCGTCAGGTGACTACCTGTGTAGAATCCTGGGAAGTAGAAGATGAGATGATGGGGTCACCGGCTATGGAACTGGACTCAGGGAAAGGTCAACTCCAAGCCCCAGGCTCACGCCATCTCCTCGAATTGCCCGATGTTATGGGAGACCATCCTGCGACGGACACAGAAGAGGAATGTAGTGAGTACTCCACCGTTTCTGTCTAATTTTTCCGCTCATAGACTGCCCCCAATACTTGCAAGAAAGATTTGTATCCGTTTTCTTAGCTCACTTTGTTGCAAAGAGATTATGACAACATGCCTTGGAAACATCCTGGAACTGTGCTGAACTGCCTAGCGGCAATCATACCAAAACATCGTTCAACTGAATCTTGCAGTATAGTCTACTCTTTGTTAATCTGCCGAACTGTTGGCGAAGGGAAGAAGGCTTTCACTGGAAAAAGCCAACTCACCAGTAAGAGAATATTGGACAGGAAAGCAAAACTCTCATATGCATCTTAATCACAAAAACTGAACATCCATCTTCTCTTGAACCCGTCTCTCTGAGTATTGCTCAAGTCCAAGTGAATGCTACAAAGCAAGTCCACAAATCCGCAATAGATTTCCCTTTTCAAGCGAATTTACAAGAAAACATACTACTCGAAGGCCCCCATCAGTAGTATCACCATTACATTGGTAGCCCGGGTGCCTTTATTGGCTGCTGATCTGTTGGCCGAGCTTGGCAATCGACTTGCATTGGTGTCTGCATCCGTACGTATCTCTTTAAACCAGTGACAGAGCAATGCGAAGTAAGTTCACGTTGGATTGTGATTGATTGCCATATACAGAACAACTTGGGAAGTTTTTTGTGTTCTACGTTACTTTGGATAAGCAAGCACCACAGTGTGCGCTGACTGCGTTTCAGAAGCAAGACTTCCTCCCCTAAGCCGGTACTCATCCACCGATTTTAAAGTACTACGTGTTGTGTCTTGATGTACGATCGTGCAACTCTGTATCGGTCCCTTGGCTTCCTGCTCCGCCCACTATGGTGTATCAAAGGGCACGGTAGCTCTACACAGCCCTTTATGGAGACAAAGGAAAATTAGTACAACTATATCTATAGGGTTGTCACAGTGTGTTCCACAAGGTCGTGCCAGAATCTCCGTGAGGGGGCGGGAAGCGTCGAGTCACATGTGCTTGACTCGCATTGGCTAGCATTCTGACCAATCAGGGCATGCCTTCGTTTGGCCCGTTTCCTGCACGTGACACATCCGTCCAAATGATGTGCTGTCCGGTTATTAGGGACGGCTGGCCCCCGAACACTAGGTCAAACGGCTGAAATATGTGCATTCAGCTAACCAACGCGCTCAATTATGGTGTAGCAGGAATACCATAAGCAGACAAAGGGAATAGTGACAGACAAACAGCGTGGGAACGACGGTCAGATTCAAGGAGCGTTTTGAGGTACTATCAGTTTTGCAGGTGTTATCAAAGTAGATGGCATCAGAACGTGTGATACCAAAGGGATATTGAAGCTGCGTTTTCTTGAGACGCATAGATGGTCGTGGCGCTGTGTTCAGTTTATTTGCGTGCACACAACGGTGGTCATGTATTCGTCCGGCCAGCGCCTCGGCTGCTCACACCGAGACGCTACATGCAGAACTCGGTGAGCCATCATACGCGAGGGATTCAGCTGAATTCAGTTGAGTCTCTCTTTAAAGCCAGATCGGTATGCAAATGAAGTATGTGGTAGATGGATTACTTTAGATGCCCAAAACTCTGAGATTTGATGATTCGTACCCATGACGTGTGAAACGAGTCCGTTAGAAGTCAGTCCAGTATCGCCATGTAAGATGCGCTTCGGAGTGTGTTGGCGTATTCTTTCAGAGATCAGACGTGATAAAAGTGGATAAAAGAATAAATATGAAAAGGTTGTAAGAATAAGAAGGCCACGAAGGAAAAGTCAGTAGTTTCGCTACCGGGTGGTTCACAGGGTGGTCCTTGGTTCAAGGGCAACATATACTTTGGAACCAGACCCGCCCCTTTTCTATACTTATCCTAGAACTAAGATCGAACGGTCAAGTCATACTGCGATTACGATTACAACTCAAATAGCTGATTTATTGGTATTACCAAATAGTAAAGTAAACACAGGTTGCCTTCTATCTTTGTCCATTGGACATGGGGGTCAATATTCAGCCGAAAGAGCATCGGACGCTGGACAAGTGCATTGACAGATTCATTAATCAAGCCTAATTTTCACAGAATTCGTCTCTAATTATCTGCTTAAAATGAATAATTGATGAAATTCACTCCATCGTCAACTCTTTGCAGGTCAGTGCACTTTGCACCCAAGCCGAAACAACGTTTTTTCTCTGGATCCTTGTTGCAATATTTGGCTAAAGTATTCTGATTGGCAGAAATTCTTCATGCTGTTATCTATCGCTTAACTAGAAAGATCGGCTTACGTAAAACACACCGAGCCAAAATGTGATCCTTTTGCAATGTTTTGTGACTACTATTCTCGACTTTCCAGAGAGTCGGTTGTCCTTTTTTCTCTCTGGGTGGGAGTACATCACGGTAGTAGCACGAAACTCTCGTAGACGTTGAAACGACGATAAAATGAAATGCGGTTGTCAAATGCTTCAGGTATTTGTTAGGTCACGTTCATCTATGGCCAATTGCTAGTCGATTGCGACAGTAAATTGGAATTCAAAAAGCCAGAATACCGAAATAATTTGCCGCTGGAAGAGATTTTGCCGACTAATTTGACGTCTGGTGCATACGCCAAAGTGCATTGTACACATGTTTTTAATTTACCGGAATTCATCGTATTGCTTTATACTGGGCTAATATACAAACTACTCAAATCGCTGCACATCCAATTGCAACGCACAGATCAGTGTTGGAAGCTCTTGAACTGATTTCCATGGTGATGAAACGTCTACACAACGCTTTTCTGGACGTTTCCGTCCAAGGGTAAAGCAGTCAGAATCTCTTCCCTTTTTACAAACTATTTTTCGAGGCAGTGAGCCAGCGCTTCCTAGCGGCTGACTCAGTTTCAAATGAGGTAAGGGACAGTCTATTTTCACTGTCCTTAAATCTTCATTGTTCATCTTCACAACCATATACCAGAGCGAAACTTCTCAACAACGCCTGACCAACACAGTACAGATCGGAAATTATATGGGTGTTGCATCCGCTCTGCTCACGGGGTGGAGAGGTTGTGTTCCAATTTGTGGTAGGACACTACCGTGGTAACTATCATCACTTCAGTTTGTGTGCTTAGCCAAAACGAAGAAATCAGGGTTGTTCTGTACCATTCAATGGACTCTAGCCCGTTTGGTTCATCCATAACTCTCAAGTGAATCGATACGGTTGTCAAGGTGATCGTCCCAACCAGTTCAAGCTGAAAAAATAACCTTAAGAGATCTTATACCTAGTATCCTGTGAGGGTAGTGTTTATATTTTGAAGGGAAGATTGTGGATGTTATACGTTATACGATGAGATATATTAAAAAACTGAATGCCTTGTGGCTACAAATGCCAGCCGCTAAAATGGTCACACACAAAAGGGAGTATCAGTTTCTGTCTTTGTAATGTATTCTCATAAGGTTTGCTGAAAGTCCGTCGACAGCCCACGACCGGTTTTGCCCTATTTGGGGCTCATCAGGTAGGCGCAGTCCCCGGATTTCCGTCAACCTTATGTTCCACTTGAAACCAAATTGCACGAAATTAGCGAATATACACTCATTTGCAAACTAATTTGATTTTTCGAGAGACTCACCAGGAATCCAGCTGAATCTCTCGCTTGTGATGTTCTCAGGCAACTGAATGTGCTGCACCAGGCCGCCTCATGTTTCAGCCGCTACGATATTCGAGATATCGCGATACATTTATATCTTTGCAGTGTACTACTCATAAGGTTGCTGAAAATTCGTCGACAGCCCATGCGTCTCTCTTCAATGCTCCGGGAACATCATAAACGAGAGATTCAGCTGGGTTCTGGGTGAGTCTCTCGGAAAACCAAATTAGTTTGCAAATGAGTGTATATTCGCGAATATCAGTTTCGTTTTTCTGAATTGAATGCTTCGATGAAACGTCATCAGTTTGTACAGTTCACACATGCAGTCCTCCATCGATCGCATTGTTTATGCGCTGCATGAAGCAGCATTGCCATGTAGTTTTCTAACTGGGCTCTGCGACAGGATGTGAATGCCACTCAACCAGCGTGAGGACGAGCGGTCTACTTTGCATGACCTGGTTGCAGCTGTTTCGCTCGTCTCACGTTTGCTGCGTTGACCGATCGATCGATAAGGCAGCTTGCTTATCTACTCCCATAGCCCACAAAAGTGAGTCATCGATCCTGGGCTTGTGAGGCCAGATAGGACGAGCGCCTCGATCCGGAGGCATTTGCACGCGTACGCGGCTTGCTATAAAAAGTGCGGTTTGGAGAGCCCATGCGCCTTGTGGATCGATGACTGCGCCGCGTACCATCAACAGGTGGGCAAATCCGCAATACGGTACGATTGCCCGGGGAACCTTAGCGGTGAGTGAGTAAACTAGGTGCACTCACGACAACCCACCGAACATCAGCTGTGGACCTTCCCCTAATTCGTCCTGGGTTGAGGGATCATGTCAGTAGTTGTGCATTCCACTGAAAGCATTCAGACAGTAAATCGATGACAATATTTTGTGCGCTCCTCAACAGATGAAGTTATGTTACAAAGTTCTGGATGCTGCTCGACCGACAATCCAACCACATGTGTAGTGCGCTGCTCCATGTCTATGAAAAAGGGTAACAGGGCTGTCTTTCTTTGTCAGAACACACAGTAATACGGTAGATGATTGGACTTCACGATAAAAGCTATAATGCACCACAGATAACAGCAGTTTCGGTGTAGTTCGGAACTCATGGCAGACAAAAGAGACTGTTATGTGACTAATGTAGGAGAGACGGAGATCGGGGAAGTCTTGGAGTCTTGGGAGAGAATGGAGAGACAAGATCTTTGGACGTGAATCGGACCCTCGACCTACTCTTTGTCGGCTCAGTGCTCTACAACTGAGCTACCGCGGACGCTGTCGTACGTCCCACAGGTGCGTTTTAGTTCACAATAATTCCCCACATCTTTTTCTGGTGGATCAACAGTCGATCCTGTCATTAGTGAGCCCCTCGTGCGACCTACACATTGCCTTATACGGCCCAGGAAATCGAAAGATATTCATAGTTTTTGAGTTGATGTGGAAAAGGTGGAGCGTTGGGAAACCCTGGATATAGGTCCCTTTGTAAAACTACTTAATAAAGACTGTGCTTTATTAGCCTGTGAAAAAAACAATGGTCTGTTTCAGACGTAACACCCCACTCGTAAGGTTGCTGGAAAGTCTTCGAGACGACCGGTTTCTCCCTGCTTGGGGCTCATCAGGTAGCCGCAGTCCCCGAGTTCCCGCCAAACTTATGTTCTATTTGAGACCAAAGTGCACGAAATTAGCCAAACATACTTATTTACAAACAAATTTAGTTTTGCGAGACGCTCACTGGGAGCCCAGCTGAATCTGTCGTTTGTGATGTGCTGCACCAGGCTGCCTCATGTTACAGTTGCTAAGATATCCGAGATATCGCAATACATGTATATACATATTGAACTACTCAAAGGTTGCTGGAAACTCTTCGACAACCCACGACCGGTTTCGCTCATCATGTGGACGCATTCCCCGAGTTTCCATCAACCTCATGTTCTACTTAAACCCAAATTGCACGAAATTGGCGAAATACAATCATGTATAAGCTGATTTGGCTTTTCGGGTGACTCATCTTAAACACAGCTGAATCTCTCGTTTATGATGTTTCCAAGCAGCTGAATGTGCTGCACCAGGCCGCCTCATATTTCAGTTGGTACGTTATTCGAGATATCGCGACAGATGTGTAAGCGTAATACACTACTCATACAGTTGTTGAAAACTGTTCGAGAGCCCACGGCCGGTTTCGCTCTTCTTTGGGGCTCATCAGGTGGGCGCAGTCCCTGATATTCCGTCAAACTTATGTTCTACTTGAAGTCCATTTGCACGAAATTAGCGGAATACAGTCATCTGCGTGCCAATTAGGTCTTCACGAGATGTCCGACTGAATTTCTCGGTACTCTTTTTTAACCACGTCTGTTTTTTATCAATGAATTTCAACAACTAACACCTAAGTACAATTACGGTAGGTCGTACCACATCTGTCTGGAAGCTGATCGGTCAGTCTTCACCAAAACCATGCCAAGACGAATGCAGCAAAGCTACGACCTGTACACGAATCAAGCCCTATTTACATCAATGGCCTGGATGATTACCTGCGCACAACTTTCCAAACAATAACAGGCTTACACCTATTCTTCACCTTCACGGGTGTTTTGCTTAGCACGTGCACACGCACAATATCAGGGTCAGCTGACTGAATAATCACATGATTGATCCAGTACACAGCCATGCCTAGCACCAACAATAAATTATCGACTGGCAATTAGAGTCGGATACGGTAGACATGTCACAGGAAACTCCCACTAGTGCAACCGTTAATCACAACATCCTGTTCCAGAAAAGGACAACTAGCTTGAAGCTTCAGATACAAACTTTTCAAACCGATTTCGCTGCCGAGTGGACAATCAACATGTCCACCATTGCTCATTTATTACAGCTAGTTTTCAGCCTTGTCACGAAGTGATCTTTGAACCTAATCAGCCTTCAATGACATTGCTTTGTTCAGAATACTGCAGTATGACAAAATTAAACGATCCGGGACGGTTGGTCTCATTCGAACTGACACAAGTCAGTTCGCCTATGCAGCAACTTAGAAGTAGCACACCAAGAAGCTCGTGTTGTTTGGTGGGGAACGTTAGTGCGGTGCACACAAGACGTACACTGAATATACATACTGGTTAGTAGGAGGCAACGAGTAGTAACACACCTTCTTCGTCAAGGATACCAAGATGTCTTACCAACATGCGTGCTTCCATTTGGGAGGGATAATCGAGAGAAAACCCATGGCACAGGCATTATGGATTGAGACTAGCAAGATTTAGTTCTGCTTGGTCTGTGAGTGTGTGGTAACCTGATCCGGGTCTTATGAACTGGATCTCCATACATTTAGTACTCCTGCGTATCTGGTGTCAAAAGAATGAACTGAAGAACCCACATTTAGCACTCGTCATCCCTCCTACTCGAGGTCATTTGGAGCGCGTACTTTTCTTTCTCATGCAGGTGGGCCAAAACAAAGATCGCAAACCAATATAACTTGCCACAGAGGGGGCCTATTGGCCACACAATACTCTTAGCTGCAAAACCTTTGCGAGTGGAATGAAAAATTTTAGGCCAAAATGTTGCATCCTAATCTGCGTTCATATTTTCGCAGCTCACCAAATTTCATTTTTCATTGAAGCAATCATATTGGTGGTGAAAAGTTTGGTTGAATGCTTTACTAGCATCGCTGAGACCGCCGGATGCCTAGATGGGCTTCCAAAGATTGGACTCGTACTCTGAACTCAGTTGCCTGTCCATCAGGGACACGTCATAGTTTTCGAAAATTCAATTCCATTGTGCGACTACTGAGCGCCGATACAAAGCGCACAGTTATTGGGAGACAAAGGCACCGCGCAACCTAGTCCGGTCAACTCAACTCAGGAGGAGCTCTCTGATGTGATGGGAGAGTAGACGAACAGGGATTAGGAAATAACCTTTTAAATTGCCTGGTAGATGTGACATTTCCCCGTAGGTTGGCTTTCTCTAGGAAGCTCGTAACGAGAAAAGACCGTGCCACCCTAACTTTCCTCGTTCTTCTTGGGAAGGGGATCCTGGTATGCAGAGGTTCATTCCACCATTGTCATCGTGTCTACCTTCTTTTCCTCAGTTTATTTGCAGAACGTGAAAGTTATAAAAGTCACTTGATTGTTGCTCACATCGAACCGGTTTCCGCCTATCGATGGTCCGATTTCGTGTATTAAACACGGAACTCTCGGAAAAAAAGGAAGCGCAAAGTTGGGAGAATGCTATCCAATTATCTATACCAATGCTTCTAAAAGAAGGCGGCCAAGAATGTCGGCGGGGAAGCGATAAAAATGTGTATGCTTATTAGAATGCTGATTATCGTACAGATGGACTCTGATTGCGTTTTTTCGGGGGGAAAACATTGTCGGCTGTGCAAATGGACGTTTTTTTAAACTCACAAATGCATCTGTTATCGTACAAATTGAGATGACTTAAACCTATTGATGCAATATTCGTCTCGGTAGACCACATCTAAAAGGGGAAAATAAATCCGGTGATAATGGTGTACGTAGTATACAATGCGGTTTGTTTATAGTACATTTCATGCATTATCAAGTCCTGATTGTGGATTGCCCTCGTCAGAATATTGATCTAAGCCAGAAAAATGGTATCCAGATCATATTTCTTGAAGGCGTTGCATCCTTATATGCCGTACAACCATAATTTATTTGGAAGCCTTACCACAATCTCTCCGAGGTACCTACATCCCCAGACGCTCGCCTGCACAATCTGGATAGGAACTGACAATAGGAACGCCATTATCATCGGATAGCAGCTACATATTTCAGAGTCTCCAACCATGCACGCACGGAATCCCGGAAGGCCATTTGCGCCCATAGTACCCAGACTCTTCTTGATCGACTTCACCTGGTCAAGGGTTGACTACCACTCTGCTTGCGCCACTCTGGATTTTGCACGGAGAACAGCACGGAGATACGTGTTGTGATCCCATCTATATAACACTACAATAGGAGACAAGCTGACAGTATAAGTCAGTTTGAGATTACGGAAGGTCATATATAAGGAATTATCCTAAAACATCCTATAGCTTCTTATCATCAAACAACTGTCTGAATGAGTATGGACTTTCTCCCGGAAGACTCAACCTAAATAGTCATCCGCAAACGGAATGATGCATGCGGAATGTAGAATCCCAACTTTGCTGTGACAGACAGACAGACAGACAGACAGACAGACAACAGACAGACAGATAAACGGACAGACAGACAGACAAAGTAAAACAGACAGATAAACAGACAGACAGAGCGACAGACAGACAGATAGACAGCTAGACGGGCGGACAGACAGACAGACAGATAGATGGATAGATAGGTAGGTGGTAGATAGGTAGATTGATGGATAGACAGACAGACAGATAGATAGGCAGACAGACAGATCTTGAATTCGACCTTATGTGAAATTTAGATGACTGTGTCTAAGGTTCAGTTAAGGTCGGAAGCTACCTAATATTCTTGTTCACCCGGTTCACACTAGTCATTTGGAACAAAGATGTATAGTCCTCGAATATTTTACCCGTCAGGTCATGGTAGAAAGTATGACACGCTGTCCCCGTATAGTCCTGCCTTCCAATCAATCGTGTGTTTTCAGTTGATAAAACTGAGACACAATGATACAGAGGCACTTTTATCGGCCTTACCTGTTGAAGTTGTGGGCATATCAGTTGTCCTCTTGCGTACGAAGTGAATTAACCCTCCCCCAGTTTTCGCCAGGATGTTCTTCGGCTTGTTTGTATTGGTGCTGTCATGCTATCCGAATGAAGTAATTATCCTTTTGTGCATGCGTCTTCACCAATGTTATCATCGATCGAATTGGGGCCATTATCTGACTGGCGCGAGTGTAACACTGAATTTCCTTATTAATTAACGGGCAGATCGGTCTGTTGGCATCACCATAAATTGGTCACAGCTAATGTTCGCTATTGGTGACGTTTGAATTCACTCTTTTATCTCTCATGTGAGTATTATCCGAATACGCCAGGATGTATCTGATCTGTAAAGGAGATGTGGCAACGGACATAGTAGCTCATAGAACGCGAATTCCGCTGAGATGATTCTCATTTGGTATGCCTGAAGTGTATAATACTAATGATACCATGCTATGTGTTCTAGTGGACTGCTGGTCGTTTTCGGATAAACGATCTCTACTTTGGCACTGTATGTAAACATATTCAGTTTTAAAACAAAATTTAGAATGTATGTAACAGATGAAATACACTACTTATAAGGTTGCTGAAAACTGTTCGACAGCCAACGACTGATTTCACTCTTCTTCAGTGAACAATGTACCGCGACATTTCAAATATCGTGCCAACTGAAACATGGGGCGGCCTGGTGCAGCATATTCAGCTGCTTAAAAACATCATAAGCGAGTGATTTAGCTGGGTTCCAGATGAGTCTCCCACAAAACCGAATTTGTTTGCAAATGAGTGTACTTCTTTTTTATTACTGGTTTCACCCTTAGACAGACAGATCTTGAATTCGACCTTATGTGAAATTTAGATGACTGTGTCTAAGGTTCAGTTAAGGTCGGAAGCTACCTAATATTCTTGTTCACCCGGTTCACACTAGTCATTTGGAACAAAGATGTATAGTCCTCGAATATTTTACCCGTCAGGTCATGGTAGAAAGTATGACACGCTGTCCCCGTATAGTCCTGCCTTCCAATCAATCGTGTGTTTTCAGTTGATAAAACTGAGACACAATGATACAGAGGCACTTTTATCGGCCTTACCTGTTGAAGTTGTGGGCATATCAGTTGTCCTCTTGCGTACGAAGTGAATTAACCCTCCCCCAGTTTTCGCCAGGATGTTCTTCGGCTTGTTTGTATTGGTGCTGTCATGCTATCCGAATGAAGTAATTATCCTTTTGTGCATGCGTCTTCACCAATGTTATCATCGATCGAATTGGGGCCATTATCTGACTGGCGCGAGTGTAACACTGAATTTCCTTATTAATTAACGGGCAGATCGGTCTGTTGGCATCACCATAAATTGGTCACAGCTAATGTTCGCTATTGGTGACGTTTGAATTCACTCTTTTATCTCTCATGTGAGTATTATCCGAATACGCCAGGATGTATCTGATCTGTAAAGGAGATGTGGCAACCGACACAGTAGCTCATAGAAAGCGAATTCCGCTGAGATGTTTCTCATTTGGTATGCCTGAAGTGTATAATACTAATGATACCATGCTATGTGTTCTAGTGGACTGCTGGTCGTTTTCGGATAAACGATCTCTACTTTGGCACTGTATGTAAACATATTCAGTTTTAAAACAAAATTTAGAATGTATGTAACAGATGAAATACACTACTTATAAGGTTGCTGAAAACTGTTCGACAGCCAACGACTGATTTCACTCTTCTTCAGTGAACAATGTACCGCGACATTTCAAATATCGTGCCAACTGAAACATGGGGCGGCCTGGTGCAGCATATTCAGCTGCTTAAAAACATCATAAGCGAGTGATTTAGCTGGGTTCCAGATGAGTCTCCCACAAAACCGAATTTGTTTGCAAATGAGTGTACTTCTTTTTTATTACTGGTTTCACCCTTCTGGAGTAGTGCATTACGCCTATACAATGTATCGCGATATTTCAAATATGGTACCAACTGAAACATGCGGCGGACTGGTGCAACGCAATGAGTTGCCTAGGGGCATGAGATTCACTTGTGTTCCAGGTGAGTCAGTCACCCGTCGCTAATAGCTAAAAGATGATCGTTCATTTGGAGCCGGGCTCAAGATCTAGATCACCAGCATCCAACCAAACCATCATTTATCTTCGAATGTGATGGATTCAATCCTGTTCACCGATTCAATAAGTAAGAGAAAGGTCACAAGTTACTCATTTGACCGAGGGTACTTTATCATGCCCATTACTACGAAACTTACAGCTAACAATGCAGAGAGGAAATCGACACAGCACTAAACACATTGACGGATAAAAGTACAACGACAGTAGATTCCCGAAACAAATGGTCAGGTGGATACACCGGTGATCTTGATTCTATCACTAGTGCATTCGAACAAGCCGAAGGCATATGTTTTGGGGAATGAGAATGATCCAGCTGAGACACAAGGAAATCCGGTATCCACTGTAATATGTTGAAGGAGATCAAGGCGAAAGACTCGGTTCCATACGAGGACTTCATATAAGTTTATCTTGCAAACAGGTAGTCTATTCTGCTGACACAACAACTGGCTCGTAAGTGAAAGGCGGAAATGCAATGAAAACTCGAAAATTACGTCTGATACACTAGACCCCATAATAGAGCAAAACTGGTCGGTGAGTTCTGATCAACATTCAGAATCTGCTTGAAAGATACCTCCAAATGTGTTCGTGAGGTTTCTTTCATGTGTGTTCAACGTACTTACTGTTCTTATCACAGATAATAGAATATATAAAACATTACAAACGAAAGATTCAGTTGGGTTACAGTGGAGTCTCTCGCAAAACCAAATTTGTTTGCGAATGAGTGTATTTCGCCAACAAAAAGCACCAGTTCTGCCCAAATTTACGCGATTTCCTCAGGTAGTAGCGTGGGGACCATAAAGCCACTTACATAGGCAACAGTGTTTTCTCTTGCGCCCCCAAAAATATTCAAAGCAGGTTCAAAAAATGGGTGAATGTTCTCATGCATACTACAGCAGAGAACCAATGTTTGACCAGGCTCAGCCAATTCAAACGGGCCTCTCATTACATTCAGATAGATTTTGTGCGGTGTCTGGTGTATCATACTCGATCGGCATGCGTCAACCGAGCCGACAGTCTATTTCTACCAGCCGCCTTGTTTTTTTTGAAACACTAAGTATTTCACTTTTGAAAAGACGCATTCTGGTGACCGAACTATCAAGCATTAAACGACGCTACTTTGACGCTGTGTTCTGCACAACTTTTATTCAACCATTCATCCTTGGTGTAATTCGGTTTTCCACTTGTGGAGTGCTAGGGGGTGAACTCGAGACATTCAGCAACTACTCTGGTTCCACTAATAGTTGGCGCTTTAGCCGGCGACGGTTACACGGACGATTGCCACAACATAGCTCTTTTTATGCTTCAGGAGACAAGGACTTGCTGTCTACACCTAGCGTATGACGACAACCAGTTTGTCTAGACTTATTGACCGTGAAATAAAGCCTCTCCCAGGTTCACGTAGATAATAAAGTTGACGGAAACTCGGGAACTGCGCTTACCTGATGAGCCCTAAGAAGGGCGAAACCGGTCGTGAGCTGTCGAAGAGTTTTCAGCAACCTTGTGAGTAGTTTCCTCCATGAAAATATACTGCGACTTCTCCCACCCTCTTCTATCCGTTCTGTTCCAGTTGAACCGGACTACACTATCGTTCCGTCCTCACCACTGTTCTCCCGTTCCGCCGGTCTGACGCAAACCAACCGATACTCACAGGGATCACACGGTTCTCACTTAGCTTTCCGGCCAGCCTATCATGGTACAAATGGGTTTAGTCGGAGTGCCCTGGACAAAATGTCCACCATGTCTGGTGAGTCGCTTTCAAGACGAATTCTCACCGCCAGTTTTGTTGAGGCTTTGAGGATTGCGCACACGAGATTGGTTTCGCTTTCTTGGATTCCCCCCTTGAAGTATTGGTAGTAACATTCGAACCCTTCATCTTTTTCATTAAGGTTCCTGTCCTCCAAGAGCCAGCTTTTTGTTGATAAGTCCGTAATGTTAATTATTCCCGGAATTGGAGTGAAAAACGTGTAGACCAACTGAATCGAACATTCATTCGGTAAGTAATTGCAACGTGAATGAGCTTCAGAGTTCAAGATCCCGTCAAATCTGTACAAGGGTAATTGACAAGTCAGGGGTGAACAGTCAGCAGTTCAAGCTATCATCTCCAGCTCTCATGGAAACTAAGTAAGCATACCCAGTGGCAAATAGCTCGGTATAAGTGCATCTGATCACCTGAATGCATTTGTAGGAAGCTGCTGATCAGCTGATCAGAAGTGCTACCACGCCTGGGCTTATTCTCAATCTTATGAAGTTTTGTTTACACGGTCCTTGGACCCTCAAATTTGTATAACTACTTCCTGAGCAGAAGTCGGTAGTGTTGGACTGAAAATGATAATTGGTCGGCCCCCAGATGAGGCTCGTCCGAAGCGTAGTCCTGCTCATGAGAAGACCAGAGCAATCAAATTTTCCCTAAAGGTAGGCCAGCCTCAGAAGAGGCCAAGGGGGTATTTCTCTCACTGGAAGGAAAGCTGTGATCACTGCTCAGCGGACGGTGGCTCAGAGGTTAGAGCGCTAGGTACTGTGCGAAAGTGCCATGTTTGAGCATATTCCTGGCTCTGAATGCACTCGCTTAGGTAAATAAGTGGTATCCCTATCCTCTCCACGAGTTGATTTAGGTCATGTGGGTTTGGGGCTAATCCAACCTGATGAACTCACTTCTTTTCCATACGATATCAGAACATATGATACCAGATCGTTGGAAATACCGTGGACCGTATTGTGGACGGTTTTATTAGATTAGTCACAAGCGAAATTTAGCCAAAATTATATTATGCTTTTTCGCTGTCTGTAGGGTAATGAGACCGGTGATCTAACCTGACGTTCCCACGTTGGCGAAATTTAGCCAAAATTATATTATGCTTTTTCGCTGTCTGTAGGGTAATGAGACCGGTGATCTAACCTGACGTCAAGTCCCACGTTGTGTCACTGAAATCCCTTGGCTTCAGACAGCTGGGAGTGTTCCACTTAAAATGTCTACTCTACAAAACGGTCAGCATAGACAGCTATATATCCATTATCCACTCATTTGTTTTCTCTTTTTGTAGGCGAAGACAGTATACATGAACATCCGCCTGTGGAGAATGGACCTCACGGAAGAATGGCCAATGGACTGCGAGTGAGTCACATCTTCCTTTGTTCTGGGCGAATAATTTCTCTCATACCCGATAATGCGGGCTTTTAAGTTCACACATCCCAGAACTGTATCGTCTGGTCGGTCAAAGTTTCACACAGTTTCCTCTCGGTTGGATTCGGTCTACTCCGTTCCTCTCCTTTATGAGTTTGCATTTCTGTCAAATCAGTCCCAGCCGATCTGTTTGGTTCGTGCTCAGAGAACTATTCTTCGCACACTTCAACCTAATCCCAACAGTCTATTAGTAAACCGAATGTTTCTCACTAACTGTAGTACATCTCCACCCACAGAGGTTTCGGACTTTGGCGTCAAGCCTATATATTTCTATCGGTCTATGCATACATAGTATCCTGTCTGCGTTTGCCCCAAGTGAACGGCTTAGAACTTTAAATAACCCGGGACAACAACAATGAATGGGTAAAAGAAGCAACCAGATAGTGTTATTGTATATTATATTATTATATGTTGTATATTATATGTATAAATTATACATACTACATATTATGAATATCATCGTATGTTATTATATATATTATACTATATATATTATGAAAAACATAATATTGATGAAAACACTGGGTATACCCCATCTTATGGGTTTCAAGAAGGGCGAAATCGGAAGTGAGCGGTCCAACCGTTTTCAGCAACCTCATGAGTAGTGTCTCACATTGAGATGATATGGAAAACCTTTCCTGTTAGTACACAAGCCTGATGTGCATGAAACTGGATGTGATAGTTTGAGCCGGTGACCGTGACTGTTTCCGCCAGAGGTCATGTTTTGTTATATCTTCTGATTCGTCAATCTGAGGTATCTGCAGCTGACCCGCTCCAGTGCCTAGTGTCGGAGAGAAAAGACTCACAGAAGGGAACACAACAGCTGTATTCCGAACAAGCGAGTGAGTGAGAGAGCGAGAGCGAGTGCAAAAGTTACAACGGCCGCACGCTATTTAAGGGGGACTTTCTGACATTGATCCAGGCTGTCTGATAGGCGTTAGTGATCACCCATCAACATCGATCGTGTCTCTGTGAAAAGCCTGAATGCTGATCACATTCGGTCGTGCTTCTGTGGCGCAGAGAACACTCATCAGGCTGTCCAGTTGAGCTTTTGGTGGAGCGGTAGGTTCCGGGCGTTCAGAAGTTGATTTCAGGAATCTCACCTTCCTGATATGTTTGAAAATTTCAGAGTGACTGATTTCATTTGATGATACGTAGATTTGTTCACTGTGAACTGTCACTATGCTGTCACTTGGGGCCTGCGATCTTCAGACACAATATTCACTCGTCGTTCATCCACCACACTAACTGGCACATACGTACGACTTGATGCGACGAAGGTAAAGCTGGCTGATTTCGGACGTGTAGATCAGCTGCATTTTTTCGACCGGATTTTCTAAGTTTTTAGCGCTGCGGTCTCGTTCACCCCTGGGATCCCATCTCAACCTTTGCGACACCCTCCGATGACCTGGCAACAACACGACACTTCTCCAGTTTTTTTTGGTTTTGGGAATTAACTTGAGCACTGCCAAGTTCAAGTTTATAGAATTTCTTGATTGATGCAACATCTAGGTGGTTGGCAAAAAGAAGTTTGGTTTTCGATGATACATGATCACCGGCCATGGATGTTTTCAAAGTAGAATGAAGTTGCATTTGTCAGTTATGTAGGTAACAGTTTATATCGTTGAAATAGTAATTCAAGATGATTCATTAATGAGTATGCTAGGTGCACGAGTGGTTTTTAGAGTTGACACTTCCACAGCTAGGGAGAAACCGTGGTCATATTTCTTTTCTGCCACACCCAACCAGTCAGGCAGGCTACTTCAACGAACTTCTGCTCGCTGTTGTGGTCCCTTCTATTAGGACAGGGAAGGTAATGAAAATCACCTTATAAATAAACGTTCTTGTAGCACCGGAATAAAAAGCTACCTTATTTAAAATTACGAATTCTCAAATATTTCTTTCGACGTTACGTAAAATATTTTTTTGATGACTGCATACTGCAAAGCCCCTTACTGGCAAGCTCTTTGGCCCTTCAACCGATATCTCTCTGAATGATCGATTTTAGTGTGGTTTTGTACTATCAGAGATCAGCTTCATGTGAACCTTGGTGGACGTAGTGTGTAAGCTCCTTTCTTCTTTCCCCGGGTTCGGACCAAGGACCTCGTAATTGGAACAAAAGAAAGTACCGAAATGCATCGTCCCATATTGAGAAAGTCCAAACAAGTAGATTCTGTAGGCTCCGGTTGAAACACGGAACACCGAGACCCTTCTATCACGTTAAGATGTCCCGGTTACTTTCACGTTACTAATCGGTGTGACCCAATAGGTATTATAAAGCGTACTAGTTGAAGTACACTCTGAAGGGGGAGGTTGGCATAATTGATTTTTCCACCAGAATCTGTGAGCCCCATGAGGCACCGTTGAGATTGTCCGATCATCGTGGGATCGCGATGAAATCACTAAGATTTGCCGTATCACGCTACCTTGAGAAATTAGTCCACATGCCTTGGAAACAGGCCGAGAGCTTTTGGCGTAAAAAAGATAGCCAGTCCATCAAAACGTTGTGAAAGTTGATTTGGTGAGCGGAACAGGAAAAACATTTGTGGCGAAGTGAAACTGGACAGTGTGAGAGTCGGGGTTTACGCGGCGACAGGGTATGCCATGAACTACCCGGATCTGATTTGTGACACTTCCACTCTATGGTGGAAATCTGGTTTTTTGAACCATCCAAGTCAAGTGATATTTGGTCTGGTGTGACATTCTTTGCAATGAATTTGTCCTACTCTTTGTTCATTAAGTGGATTGGGTTCAGGTATGATGTTCCTCAGCGGCGTATTTCGCATTTACTGTCTTCGGGACGCAAACATACCAGCATATCGTCATCCTTTCGTTTCGTTGAGCTCCTACCTAATAAACAAGCTTCTGGTGATCAACATGGCTGCTCGTGAGGATATGTTGGTCTATTAATCTGTGGCCTTGTCTTGTCGGGCTTTTTAGATCAAGTTTGCATGAATCGAAAACAGAACTTTTTTGCTTTGTATAAACTAGAGTTTCATGTCATAGGACTGTCAACCAGAGGGATCATTTAAACTAAAAACTGTAGGGACAACAACTGACCAGTGGTCAGTTAGAACACAGACAGATCAGTCAGCCATCTGGGATAGCTGACCGCATACGCGACCGGATTAGTTTCGTTGGCCAGATCTTGGCGCCCACTGAATCCGGCTGTCACAATTAATTTCGTCAGTACATACGAGGAGGGAATGGGTTCGGTTTCTTATTTAGCAAGACGTGACAGCTATCCCCGACATCGGACGAGCCTAGGCTACAGACGACGGTCATTCCGTCTCTTACACATGTTTGCTGTTCGAGGGCGCTTAAACCAGTCGGCTGTTTCGAAACCCAGACTGACAGCTAGTTGGCTGCATCGTTTCCAATTGCTATTTCTGACTCACAAGCTCGCTGTCCTACTTGTTTGTTCACAGTCACCTCACTTATTTGGCTGGCGTACGTTTTTTCTCACTGTCTAAAAGGAGCAAAATTGGTGTGTACAGGAAATCAGTCGGGAATTCGCGGAACTTGGACCAGGCACAACTCCCGATGCTACAAATGATTGGGACTTTATTCCAGATAATGTGCCCATAGCCCGGAAGCCAATTACCTCTGGGTAAGTACGCTGGTTTGTTTGCTGAAGGATGTGTTAGAACTCTGTGCGTAGACTCGTGAATGGGTTTCATTTTTTTCTCGGTAGCGACACGAGTTTTCTAGACAGACCAGTAAGACAGAGAATGCACCCTAATGGTCAATCAGCTGACCTCTGAAAGTTCACTACCGTGTTTTCTCGGTTTATAACAACTTTGCAGTCAGAAGCATGAATATCATCCGCGAGCAGTAAGACAGAGTCACGCATCCATGATTCTACCACTGGAACATCACTGGAACTTGCCAGTTGCAGACTTTGAATTATGTTAGAAGGTCATGCCTTCCTTGAAATACATTTTTGTTTGCAAATCCGCCTAACACGTCAATTACACCAGTCAATACCAGTCATTTCTTTCATAAGATACACTTACTTAAGAATCACTCCGAAAGAGGAAGGTACTTCAGGATTTTCCAATGAGATTCTCCCTAAAAACTTTTGGAGGAACTATTTTTGTGATTATTTCTTTCTCGGCTCCGGTGATAGACTTTGAAAACCACATGGGAACCATACCACCCTTGGCCGTACCCGGCCGGGTTTTTCAGCAGCTCTCCTCAATCCTTGAGATGGTCTGATGGGTCCAGGGTTTGTTTTGGTATGGTTTTTGCGCAACAGGCGCCCGAACCACTGCCGCTGAACGAGATGAGATGGAAATGACGAAATGTTTTCTTCACCTGACGGAAATATTGTACTTTTACATAATAACAATACTAATAAAAAGTAACAAAGTCTGGTTAGAGTACCTTGATGCAGTAACCTTGGTGAGCGAATACCACCGGTTGTCATTCAGAAGTGCGAGTCAGTATCACTTTGGGGGACATAGGCATCTATCGCGTTATCTCGGGATTGCTGAAGTTACTCACTCCCATTGTGAGCTATCAGGATCCGACCCTAATAAAATACACTCATTTGGAAATAAATTTGGTTTTGACAGGAGACTTACCAGAAACATCATGAACCAGAGATTCAGCTGGGTTCCAGGTGAGTCTCCCGTCAATACCAAATTGTTATGCAAATAAGTGTATTTCACTAATTTCGTGTAATTCGAGTTTAGGTAGAACATAAAGTTGACGGACATTCAGGGATTGCACCCACCTGATAAGCCCCAAAAGTGGTGAAACTAGTCGTGGGCTGTCAAAGAGTTTTCAGCGACCTTATGAGTAGTATATTACTTTGCCTTATTTTACTGCGACTGCCCTGCAACAGAGTAATATCAGCACAGTTTAGACCAGGATTTCGAGATGACCGATCATGTCTGTACCAAGGACTGAGTTTGCCTTTCGATTGCAAAGGACACTGTGTTAAATGCAGTTTTCCTTTAGGGCACAACCTCTCATGAGTGCTGCCTTTTCAGAATGTTGGCAAATTAAGCCTTGTAGAGAGAAATTTTGTCGAGATCCCATGCAACACACAAAACGCGAGTGTGTTTTGTTCTCCATAAATCGCAAACCTGTTCCCTGACGAAATTAATAAAGGGGCCAATTCAATCGAGTTGATGGTTTTTCTGGAGACGACAGTTTCGAGTGGGTCAAGCGAACATGGTATGTTGTCAAAACGGCAGTCATCTACGTAGTAAGAAATTCTCGTTTTGATTAACCTAGGACATCGAGGTCAAGATCATTTTTCACCCTTAGATGCTGGACCAGATGGAACCAGATGAGCTGTTACTTCGATTTGAGGTGCTGAATCACACCCTTGTTCTGACGGGAGATTGTGAATCAGATTGCCCAAGTCCGTTCAAATCGGAATTAAGAAGCAGTGACAAGGTCGATTTCACAAAGAGCCTGTCAGTTTTCCGTAGTCGCACATTTGGTTGGGCCATCCTGTTATTTTGAAGTCACGTGAGTAGTATTCAGGTCAGCGAAGATGCTACAGTTTCTCCCCACAGATGCTGTCAGAAAATGGAGAGGTGAATCTGTAAATCATCGTTTACTTATGTTCTTCTTCAGTAACCCACAAAGACGATAAGATTAGGCACATATGATATATTGTATGGCTCACCCGACGGAATTTTTAATAAGGTTATTGGATCCAGAGCCGCACCAGATAGATATGTTGACGTATTAACCTTGAATAGGGCTAAGTTTCCACCGCAAGGCGCTGCCTCAGTTCGTAAACTTCAGTTGAGTAAGTATAAACACACCTTTATGTTCGGAATATCCTTTGCTATTGCTAGACTTGCTATTAAACCATTTTGCTTAGCGTCTCAGCACAGTCCTCAGTTCCTTTCGGGTGAACTGCTTGATGTTCGAATAACATATTCTGCTGGATATAGCCGCTTCTGATTAGAGCATCTCTGGTGGGCTCAGATGAACTACATGCTTCGGGCAGAAAAGAGCTTCTTGACATCGATCGTTGCAGTTTGCATTGTCAGCCATTTGGCACCTAACTTATGTCACTCAGATCTCTTAGTAGCTTTCCGTTGTTCGAATATTTCGCTAACCATGTCCCTTTGAGAAGTTCGTAGTACTGGTTGAGACTCGCGGCTTGACAGAACGTACTTAACGCTCACGTTGTGTGATGCTTCAACCGTCTTATCAGATACTTTGTGCGATCAGGGTTACAAACGGACTCAAATTTATCTTGGAACCTAACCCAACTGACAAGGGAAGAGAGGAAAATTCAGGAGGTGAACACGTTTGAACATGTGGCTTAGCCCCGTGTTCGGTGTACTTTCGTGCACACCGTCATCTGGTCAGCTGACCGTCCGAACTTGTCAACATCCGACTTTTTTCGAACCAAGCAAACACAAAACTGGCTTGAACTCTCCCTCAGTCTTTGTTTTTTTCTTTATATCAACTCAATAGACTTTCACGTTGACCACACAAAGGATTCTCTGTTCAAGCACGTTATGCAAATGTACCGTCAAACGTATTGTTGATCACTATTCAGCGGTCTCTAGCCAATCCAGATGTGTAAACAAACTATAGGTGGAACATAGGGTTGGTAGAGACGCCTTTCTCATGAGTCTCATGAATGGCATAATCATTAGGAGGTTGTCGAAGGGCTTTCATCAACCTTATAGGCAGTAAGTTACATATAGAGAAAAAAGGCATCAGCCCGTTTCTATCATACGTGGATCATCGTGTTGATATCCACTCGCACAACACAGGTTACGGATAATGTGCACTGGCGCCTAATCACCTAGCACGACTTCCCTGTTCAAATTTGTTTAGCGGGTAAAATCTTTTCGCCTTCAGCGCTATTCGGATGGCCAATGACTTCTAAACACTGATAATCACACATCATCTGTCATTCTCGGTTCAATGATTTTACCGGAAGCCTGATTTTATGCAGGCACGACACAAAGAAGGATGCGTCGAAAACCATCAAGGCATCGCATCACTTCACTGGACTGATTTCAACTCCAGTGACCGCCTCGAGGGTGTGACTGAGAAAAACGATGAGTACAACTTCTGATTCTGATTACCAGAGGGTAAATCCCATATAAGGAGAAGAACGCACGAATGTACTACTATCCAATGTTAGTAGTACTGGTCAATCTCAAAGCTGCGTGAATTTTAAATGGCTCCGTAACTGTTCTCAGCTCACAAGTACATGAAATTTAACAACCCGTCGATGAGTGGGTCGGTGATCGATCGCAGCGGAGTCATTGTAGCAAACTAGAAGTAACGGCTGTACTTCAGAAAACGAGGGTTTAAATGGATATCCATTGGGTAATTTTCCCAGCAAAATTTGCGAAAAACGTAGCCCTATGCTAGCCAATACAACGCAATGTGTAATTTAGGCACTGATGTGTTATGGCACAATTCATAGCGTGCCTTGAAGCAACCAATCAGTACATCACATCAAATACCAGTAGGTTTACACAAATTCACAAGGATCGCCCTCCGGAGTGCTATGCGGCCACTGTCTCAAACATCCCGTCTGCGCTTCAGCTCGTTGAAATATCGAACAGCATTTGGATTAAACTTGGGCTTATCAGATGAGGTGACCTAGATATCAGACAGTCAGAAGTTTTGCTGTGGGACAACTTGGTACAACTGAGTCTGTTTTACTACAATATTAAGCGGAAACTTCATCACGTGACGGCGGGTAGAAGGAAGATAACGTTTTCCGTCCTTCAGAACGCATACTGTGTGTGCTGGACCGGTGATAAATTGACCAGGAGGTACGCTTTTCTAGCCACACCAAAAATATAAAACCAAGTTGTTCAAGCCACTCAAGTAACACGGCTCCATCAAATTCGGGAAATATTTGTGGGGAAAGAAAAGGAAGTAACCGGACTTGATGAGTTACAGTTGGCCAACAAATTCACGAAACGAGCGAAATAGTCCTACTGAAATGTTGGGTCTTGTTCATCTGGATCACTAATACCTGGAACTGGAGGCCTAGAAGTCAAGACTCTCGTACGAAAAAGTGCCCTCCTTCAATAGGGCTCAAATGTTTTCGACGCCTTGTAGTGAAATTTCGTCCCACTAATGAAGCGAATCTATACCGAAAAGTCGAGAAGATCTGTACATTTGTTTCATGACGACCGGGGATTACCAGAAGTGCGAATTTCACGAAATTCAGCCTCGAGAGGCTGAACAGCTCAGCTTTCAGTTGCAGTAACCACATCACGTGTCACGTATTGATTGGCTCTCCGAGTGACGACTTCCTAGATGGAAGTTCGATTCATCTTGCGAAATTATTCTTCCTCTGTGCCACTGCTTTTTGCGCTACTGATGCCTTGCTAAAATACCGATCAGTGTACCGTCAAGCCCTAGAGATGGAACGACAGCAGGCATCTTTGGGGCTGTCATGGCTGCGTGCTTCCACTTATAAGGCGTTAGTTTCTCGTGGCCTAAGTCACTACGCTGAGCAAGTAGGTGCTTGCTGCTGCATGAGGTGGCTAAGCCAATCAGGTAGCTTCAGTATATTCAAGGTCACGCAACACTCGACCAATGACTGCTGGCGTAGGATGCAAGCCGTTCGATGCTCTGCTGATATCCTTGGGTGTGTCCGGTGTGACGGGAAACCGCCATTCACGGCATTTCTGTCGACGTTTGCTGCGCTGATCGCCTCACCTGAGCTATTCGACTATGGTTGTGGAAGTAGTAAAAGTTCACGATGAGCAGTTTGCTTCATCTGAGGAGAAAAGCGAACATGAGTTTGGCAATCCCACGTTTCCTTGCATACTCGCCCCACCTTCACGTGATAGGTAAGTATTGAATTTCGTGGGAGAGCATTGAATCAGTTAGCACATCTTTTATCCTTATCTTATCCTCTATAGAAAATATCTTTTACTCTTTATACTGGGTACTGTAAAGAAACGCACGGCTAAGATTCGATTAAATGATTCTATGGTGTATATATACGACGTAAAATAGGGCCTGGAGATATCTGTGATGAGTGTATATTGTGTAAACACCAGCATCGCGAGACATTACAAGGCAGGCTTATCTGTTGGTAAAAGTACACAGTGTCTTTCCTCGGGACATAGCGTGGATAAGTGGATAGCGCCATAAGTGGATAATGGACGACTTTTCTGGAGGAATAAGTGTTTTGTCCCGAAGATAAGGAAGTGAGCACTAACCGGTGGTGCTATCATGTCTGAACAGGAGTTGAAACTGCATCGGTCTAGGCTACCTTAGCGTGTGTTCTCTGTACCCTTAAGTGATCATGATGCAGAGATTCCTCTATGATACTTCGGTAATGACCGTATGCGATTTGCTTTGCACTATTTTTTGATCTCAACTGGATTTCTTTCAACTTCATCGTTAAGTCCTGTGAAGTGTTGACTAACTTTTTTGGTGATTTGTTTCCTTGCTATGCTACACTTGGCAGATGGACGGGATTAATATTATGAATCAGTAATGGGATCAATCTCCCTCAGTTGTTATTCGTGTGTATCAGCATCGTCATCGAACTATAAGGTTGGCCCTGCCCAATTCGTCTGCGGAATCTGTGCTCACCTGATCCGATCTTCCTTTACATCATCGTTGTCTAGGCTGGTCCATCTCTCAAAGTAGTCTACCTGGATGTGACCGATACGGCAAAGAAACCAGCCCCTGGAGTTAACAGCAGTCGCTGATCCATATACGTCCGTGGTATGCGTAAGGGTGCTAATGCCCTGTGACGTCTCATAAACGGTCTTCGCTAACGAATTGACACAAGTCATCTGTGATATAGTTTCAACTTGTTACAAACTAATGCGTGGCAGTTCGTGACAGCGCAAATAAACAGCGAATTTTCGGTCATGTAACTCGCGCCTTAACTTCCACGCTTTTTTTGAGTTCAAAGCTGTCGGATTGAATGATAGAACACTGAGGTTGTGTTGTTGAATAGGCCCCACTAATGGGCTTAGTGTGCCCAGAAATCTGGCTCGCTAGCGGCCATAGAACGGTCTCACTGGATGGGCATTGAGCTCTACTCGGCTTATTCAGTTTGATGCATGTTCTGAATGCGGCTAGAGCGCTGGATGATCACGCCAAATAAACTCCCAGAGCCAGATTCATCTGTTACATGTTTTGCATTTTACGGACCTCACTGAACAAGGGAAAGGATGATTTTTAGCTGTTCGTATTTTCGTATCTATCTTGTCCAACAATCCATTCTACCTGAACACCAACATTCCTCCTGTCTGTAATGTATCCTTTGCGCAAGCAGACAAAGAATTTTAACTTTCAGACGGAATTTATCATCACCGATTTTGACTGACTGGCGAACAAAAGGTTCCTGTAACGTTGGATGTACATGTCTCACCGGTTCCATCTCCGCTCTGACAAGAGAGCGGAGCCTTTGTGCTGTGCGAATGACAAATCAAAGCGTGCCCGTATTCCTACCGATCACGTGCTTGAATCTCAGCGTAACTGGCCCATAAGCGGGATATCTCTGACTCAGACGCTGTAGTGTTGCCTGCTGTCCCAGTCGACACGATTAGATATATGCCAAGCCGTCTGTGTGTGTGCATCTATCATGTTTGTTGGAAGTAGACCTCCTCGAGTGAATTAATGTTCTTGTCAACGTTTGTTTTTCATCAGCTTATCAGCCATGAAGCCCCTCGGCATCACCTTCCAATGCTAATTTGCTATCTGTCATAAAGTCTGCAGTCAGATCCCCTAGGTCGATAGAATTGAAATCCGAAATTGTCCAGCCCGTTTCCCCAAATATTACATCGTCCTATCGCTTCTGAAGTCGATTCTTATCATGGCTATCATTTCTGCTATTTTTGCACCGGTTAGCCATATGGATAAGCCTACAGATACTGACGGTTGGGGAAGAAAACGCAGGTTATCAAGGCTTTTGTCACAAATTCCTTATCTGTTCGAGACCTTATGAGCGATAAGTCCGCGCATCCTTTTCCCGGTTGCACTGTCTTGATGGCGTGACCTCGACTGTGATTAATCATAATTCTCCTGACCCCAGTTGACATGCAAACAATACAAACTTGTGTTGTTCTGCTTGTGTTTGCTGTCCTCAACCTCGAGGGTAGAGATGCGCGCGCAAGCGTGGATTATCTCCCTTGTCTAGCTGTGAAGCAAACTACAATTTCAATCGGGTCACATCCCACATTACGAAGCACACGACAAGTGACTATTCAAGAGAGGGCGTTCACATCGAACTTACATTTTGTCCGATTAGTTTAGCCGCGGAATTTGTGGGATCGATCGCCATTGTTCCTCCTACTCAGCATTCGTATGTCTATATATTGATCCAAGTACTTCATTTCCGCTTGCTAACGATCGATTTCTATCCGGTGCCGCATGATTTTCTGAGACATTTATAGCTCCTTTCTTCTTCTTGTTCGTCTGTAAGCAAATACTTGCCTGTCAAGAGGTCGTAAATACCAGGAAATTCATGAAGGGTTTCGCGTAACGCACAAATGGGCTGATTTTCGGAACAAACCCGCATCAATCACAACTTATCACGCATGCCTGTCAGTCGATCGATAGCCACACGCACGGATTATTGTACCTGGAAATAACGGTTGATTTGTCTGAGTCGGTTTGCCTTGTTCAATACTGTCAGCTGCAGTACCAAGCCTCCAGCATGATAAGGAAGAAACAACTTCAATCAAGATTTTCCGCTGTAAGATGAAGTCCCTCCGTGCCGAAAACCCGAGGAACACGGTACAGCTGCTTGTCCATTAGAATTCACCAGCAATGCGTAGATTACGAATTTTCAGGCAGATTGGATCCCGCAAAATGTCGGCTGTCACTTGGAGAGCACATAGTGCCACTCATAGGTCAATCTAAAGATCACTTCTTGATTGGTCGGACTACAGCTGCTTTGGTGGAGATTCCGTCCTGTAAGTGAAGCCAATCTATACTTAAAAAGCTGAGAAGCACAGCATGAAATCTCTATCGAAATTCTCGAATCTCCTCACACTATCAGCAACTGCAACTACTAGTGTAACGGTGATACTTCTGATGGGGAGGCACGCGGGTAGTATGTGTTGTTCGTGGAATTTCGCTTTGCGTCTCTTGAGAAGTGGAGATCTGTTGCGGAATTTGTGGATTCGCGTTGTAACACTTACTTGGAATTGAGCGATGAATGATTGGAGTTAATGAATATCCAGGAAATTTCGAAAAGACGCGATCGGGAGAAGATGGATGTCCAATTTTTGTAAAAAAGATGCAAATGAGAGTTTTGCTTCCCTATCCAATGGTCGGTAACCGGTCAGTTGGCATTTTCTAATAAATAACTTCGCAGAGAAGGCCTTCTTCCTTTCACTAGTAGAAATGTCGCAGGTCTGAATCGCTCTAAAGATTCGGGAGGTGCGCCTCGCTGTCAATTCCAGCTAGAGGTGAAACAGTCGTGCAGTGCTTCTGCTTTGCTTGACTTCACTTACAGGACACATTTCTACTGAAATTTCCAAAACATACTATCAAGAAACGATTTGGATATATATGAATTTCCTCAAGAGAATTTGAGCAGTAGATACGTTTTCGTCTCATTCAAGGTCATTTGCAGGCCTAAATGGGAACGATCCAACGGTTCAACTGCAGGTTAATACAACTCGCCCCTAATCTTGTGAGATCCCCACCGAGGTTAACAAATTCAGTCGTATTAAGAAGGTGGTCGTACTGTTGGTAGTGTGAAGAGATTAGGGTTTTGTGAAGAGTTCGTCCTGTAAGTGAATTAACTCTATGCTTCATCCTTATTGGGAATCATCAGCAGTGTGCATCTCACGAAACTCTGGAGAGTCTCGAACCTGCGACCTCCTGGCCAGCAGTTTGGACACTTATCCGTTCGGCCACGAGCGGCTGATCAGCAGTGTGATTAACTCGCACTTAAACAAGATATAGCCCCGCTCATCCTTCAATCACGGGATCCAAATCACGCGGTCACACGTGTTGACTGGGTCCTTGAGCAACGACTTATTCTCAGATGGAAGTTTCACTCATCGGTTGAAGTTTATTCTCCCACTGGGCTACTTATGGATTGTTGGTGATGTGAGGAGATTTGAACCGTATTATAAAAATCCAAATAGTATGCAAATTGTAAATGTCGGGGGCGCCCACACGTTCCTCTGGGAATGGTGGAGTTTGTTGGTTAGAATGAATGCTTTGGACCAAGTTGCAAACACGGCATACATGTATTATAAATGAACATGGTTTTACAAAACTAGACAAGTATGTACACCAGATGCCAAATTACGTTTTTTGCTGAAGCAATGATGGCCTTCATTATTCTGTTAAGTTTGCTTAGGTCTGTTCGGCATCATAACAGACTCTGCGCCTCCTCTGGGATGTAAATATGTGGATGCTTGACCAAAAAGGGAGAGTCATACAGCTTTCGTAACCATATTGAACGAACTGATAATCCAGCCTCTAACCAAACACATTATGCTCCGCAATGGTGACTTGTTGGGAATATGACACTTCCATGCACCGCATGCACCGCTTCCTCCGGCCCATCTGCAGCTGGGCTGCATTTTGGAAAGGTTGAAAAGGGGCTTGAAACGATGGTAAAAGCTCACCACATCACAGCACAAGCTGTCATTATAGTAACCGATCGAACTTCCCCTCATCGATCACTAAACATTTGTTACGTTCTATCCATTGACCCGATAGTTACTGATAGCTCAGAGTAGTCGCAACCTGTTGCTAACTGCAGTTGCTTACTTTGTTGAAACTTAAGTCATCAGGTAAAGCTTGAGGACGCAAAAAAGTCATCTATAAATCTTCTTTGGTCCTCGTGATCAAGGTGTTTCGTACCATCTCAGTTTTGAAGTGCGAATCTTATTGACTATTTACTGAACACATCTGGTACACCAGTTGAGGAGTTTTTGTGAAGTGGTGTCGAATCTCCCAGTTTACTGAAGAACCAGTTGTTTTATGATGTGGCGTACAATATTCCCGGGAAAATAATGGAACGCCATTCCACGAGAATAAATATGGTTATATGTCCTAAAATGACTGTTGCTAGTACTGGTAGAAAAATCAATACAGATGAAACTCAGCAATGGCACGATTTCTGAAATGAAGCGGCATCTTGAAGTGGAAGTGAATAGCTGCCACTTAGGTTTTCAATGGACGATTGGATAAACATGGCAGTACTGACCTACCAAAACATGGTTATTTGTCCATAGACCCAACTTTTCCGTCGTTTTGTCTGTACTGTGGTTCTCTGGCGCCTTCCCTGAATACTTTTCATGCTTCTCAGTGGAAACACTGGGGCTGAGATACCTCGAGAATGCTCAGGCCCAGATAAGAAGTAATCTAAAATCCAGGAATCTCCTCGAACCACGAGCGTCTGAGCCACTAGCTTGACACCCTTATGTCTGGGCTTCCCAAGGTCATTTCTGGTCATAAGTAACTGCCAAAAGATAACGTATTAGATCGTTTGTTGGTCAATCGTTTGACTGGAACCAATTTATTTGATGAAGCTTCCTTTTTATTCCACTTTTCTCGAAAGACGCACCGAGCTCAATGGTTACTATGGTCAGAACCAGATGAAAACTGCACGTTCGATTGACTGTTTTTTTATAGTGGGCAGTTTTGACAATTCCATGTAAAGGCTTTGTGAATGAGTAGTAATTGGCGTTTTATGTGTGCAACAATGCCTATTTAAACTAAACTCTTCTGGACTGCTGGGAATGTCTGTTGCAACAAAAAGTAAAATATGAAGAAAATGTACCTGTTACACCCTTGAGGGCATAGTTAACCTGTAGGGAATGAATCCTGATAATTTGATCTGAAGCATTATAAAAATGAGGCAAGTTCACTATTGAGGGTCTTTCCAGTAGTTTCTTGATGACCAATGGGAACCGCATCACACTCTCTGCTCAGAAGTAACAAGATTTTATTTGTATTAGTCTGACTTAAACGACAACCATGAGGTTCGGACGGCATTTTTCATTTCATTCCCAGTGAATTCTCCAAGTGTTCGATATTTGTAACCAGCACATTCTAGTACAGCTTCGTGGCCGGTTCTCACTTCTTGTAATCTAGGTTTTACAAGCCAGCGGTTTGTCACCTCAAATGAGAATCACCAGATAGGTTGACTTATCTCGAAGCCTTGTCCGCAGGTATCAAGAAGAAAGTACTTGGAACTCGACAACTATTGAGCTATGATGCATTGTTTCATTGCAATCTTAGGCTTTCTCATCTCCAGTCGGTTTTGGGACCGTGTACTGTTCCAACACTGACTGTCTATCTTAGACTAAGTTCCAGCCGAGCCAGATTAAGTTCAGTCTGGGACAATTTTCGGAAACCTGACGCCCTTTGGATGCGCCATTGGCAACTGGCATTCGGCCAATACTGGGTCATGGATTGGCTGTTGGATCCAGACTTTCGACCAGTCAGATCTCGGCCTAATGCCGGACCGACAAGCGTCCCGGAATTTTGGCCAATCTTGCTTGGGATAGGCTTCTCGGCCCTAGCAACACTTGACTGCGAGCGGTAAAGCGGGATCTGTATGGAATCCCGCCTAACACATAAGCACTCGGCTTTCGTTGGCATTTGATATCACGTGTTTGGATGTTGTTTATCCATTACATCGAGATTGATTTCATTCAATATCGGCGATGGCCTGTACGCGGAATTGCTGTGATCTTCGTGTTATCATGTAGTTGGGCTCGGGCTATTTTGGAGACTATGTGCTCTGTTAAACAAATAAATGTTGTCACACGTGTTGACTGGGTCCTTGAGCAACGACTTATTCTCAGATGGAAGTTTCGCTCATCGGCTGAGGTTTATTCTCCCACTGGGCTACTTATGGATTGTTGGTGATGTGAGGAGATTTGAACCGTATTATAAAAATCCAAATAGTATGCAAATTGTAAATGTCGGGGGCGCCCACACGTTCCTCTGGGAATGGTGGAGGAGTTTGTTGGTTAGAATGAATGCTTTGGACCAAGTTGCAAACACGGCATACATGTATTATAAATGAACATGGTTTTACAAAACTAGACAAGTATGTACACCAGATGCCAAATTACGTTTTTTGCTGAAGCAATGATGGCCTTCATTATTCTGTTAAGTTTGCTTAGGTCTGTTCGGCATCATAACAGACTCTGCGCCTCCTCTGGGATGTAAATATGTGGGTGCTTGACCAAAAAGGGAGAGTCATACAGCTTTCGTAACCATATTGAACGAACTGATAATCCAGCCTCTAACCAAACACATTATGCTCCGCAATGGTGACTTGTTGGGAATATGACACTTCCATGCACTGCATGCACCGCTTCCGCCGGCCCATCTGCAGCTGGGCTGCATTTTGGAAAGGTTGAAAAGGGGCTTGAAACGATGGTAAAAGCTCACCACATCACAGCACAAGCTGTCATTATAGTAACCGATCGAACTTCCCCTCATCGATCACTAAACATTTGTTACGTTCTATCCATTGACCCGATAGTTACTGATAGCTCAGAGTAGTCGCAACCTGTTGCTAACTGCAGTTGCTTACTTTGTTGAAACTTAAGTCATCAGGTAAAGCTTGAGGACGCAAAAAAGTCATCTATAAATCTTCTTTGGTCCTCGTGATCAAGGTGTTTCGTACCATCTCAGTTTTGAAGTGCGAATCTTATTGACTATTTACTGAACACATCTGGTACACCAATTGAGGAGTTTTTGTGAAGCGGTGTCGAATCTCCCAGTTTACTGAAGAACCAGTTGTTTTATGATGTGGCGTACAATATTCCCGGGAAAATAATGGAACGCCATTCCACGAGAATAAATATGGTTATATGTCCTAAAATGACTGTTGCTAGTACTGGTAGAAAAATCAATACAGATGAAACTCAGCAATGGCACGATTTCTGAAATGAAGCGGCATCTTGAAGTGGAAGTGAATAGCTGCCACTTAGGTTTTCAATGGACGATTGGATAAACATGGCAGTTCTGACCTACCAAAACATGGTTATTTGTCCATAGACCCAACTTTTCCGTCGTTTTGTCTGTACTGTGGTTCTCTGGCGCCTTCCCTGAATACTTTTCATGCTTCTCAGTGGAAACACTGGGGCTGAGATACCTCGAGAATGCTCAGGCCCAGATAAGAAGTAATCTAAAATCCAGGAATCTCCTCGAACCACGAGCGTCTGAGCCACTAGCTTGACACCCTTATGTCTGGGCTTCCCAAGGTCATTTCTGGTCATAAGTAACTGCCAAAAGATAACGTATTAGATCGTTTGTTGGTCAATCGTTTGACTGGAACCAATTTATTTGATGAAGCTTCCTTTTTATTCCACTTTTCTCGAAAGACGCACCGAGCTCAATGGTTACTATGGTCAGAACCAGATGAAAACTGCACGTTCGATTGACTGTTTTTTTATAGTGGGCAGTTTTGACAATTCCATGTAAAGGCTTTGTGAATGAGTAGTAATTGGCGTTTTATGTGTGCAACAATGCCTATTTAAACTAAACTCTTCTGGACTGCTGGGAATGTCTGTTGCAACAAAAAGTAAAATATGAAGAAAATGTACCTGTTACACCCTTGAGGGCATAGTTAACCTGTAGGGAATGAATCCTGATAATTTGATCTGAAGCATTATAAAAATGAGGCAAGTTCACTATTGAGGGTCTTTCCAGTAGTTTCTTGATGACCAATGGGAACCGCATCACACTCTCTGCTCAGAAGTAACAAGATTTTATTTGTATTAGTCTGACTTAAACGACAACCATGAGGTTCGGACGGCATTTTTCATTTCATTCCCAGTGAATTCTCCAAGTGTTCGATATTTGTAACCAGCACATTCTAGTACAGCCTCGTGGCCGGTTCTCACTTCTTGTAATCTAGGTTTTACAAGCCAGCGGTTTGTCACCTCAAATGAGAATCACCAGATAGGTTGACTTATCTCGAAGCCTTGTCCGCAGGTATCAAGAAGAAAGTACTTGGAACTCGACAACTATTGAGCTATGATGCATTGTTTCATTGCAATCTTAGGCTTTCTCATCTCCAGTCGGTTTTGGGACCGTGTACTGTTCCAACACTGACTGTCTATCTTAGACTAAGTTCCAGCCGAGCCAGATTAAGTTCAGTCTGGGACAATTTTCGGAAACCTGACGCCCTTTGGATGCGCCATTGGCAACTGGCATTCGGCCAATACTGGGTCATGGATTGGCTGTTGGATCCAGACTTTCGACCAGTCAGATCTCGGCCTAATGCCGGACCGACAAGCGTCCCGGAATTTAGGCCAATCTTGCTTGGGATAGGCTTCTCGGCCCTAGCAACACTTGACTGCGAGCGGTAAAGCGGGATCTGTATGGAATCCCGCCTAACACATAAGCACTCGGCTTTCGTTGGCATTTGATATCACGTGTTTGGATGTTGTTTATCCATTACATCGAGATTGATTTCATTCAATATCGGCGATGGCCTGTACGCGGAATTGCTGTGATCTTCGTGTTATCATGTAGTTGGGCTCGGGCTATTTTGGAGACTATGTGCTCTGTTAAACAAATAAATGTTTGTTTGTGTGAAAAAATGATTGGCAAATGGTTAGGTCGCGTGACGCTTACGAAGCAGGTTGAAGTTCTGTGATTAAAAGGGCGAATCACTTGGGGCTACCTTATTTTTGTTTGAAGTTAGCAAAACGCCATCTACATGTCAGACTTCAGTGAGTTCTCATCTCTATCGGAGTGACGGCTCCAGATAAGGAACGGTGAATGATGTCGCTTTGGTACTGAGATGGGTACATGTTTCTTTCTACCGACTTCTCACAGTCGCGATTAAAATGGTTTAGCTTGGTTTTAGGTGGTTGGGGGATTTGCAGAATTCTCATTCACAGTACTTTTGTTTGAACGGTCCCCCTCCTGTCGTGAAGCCATTGTTCTGGCAACTCCACACCAGAGGCGGAAGCACTAATGTCGAGTTTCCTCCCCATTAGGGCCTAACAGAAGCGTATTTCCTGGGCTATGTCGGGGTTTAAGCTCAGGAGATTCGACGCGGTATCACTACTCCACCAACTCACGCTAGACGCAGCCGAGTTATCACGTCTAAACAAACGATGTGACTGTTTTGCCCGACAGCTTGAACAACAACTCAGTGACCGACGTGTTTATGTCGATCTATTGACTTGCCTGTCGGAACATCTTGGTCAGGTAGCGTTATGGGTGCCTGCTTGACAATTTTTTCTTCATTTTCCTACAAGTGAAGCCAATATGTGTGAAAAACCGCTTGGTCAGGTAGCGTTATGGGTGCCTGCTTGACAATTTTTTCTTCATTTTCCTACAAGTGAAGCCAATATGTGCTGAAAAACCGAGAAGCAACATACAGCTCTTTCCTCCTTATTGATTGTAGGTGGTTGCGGAATTTGTGGAATTCACATTCACGCAGGTCTACAACACGATTGGCTGTTTTTTGTGCCGTTGCTAGAAGTTAGGTACTCGGAACCATGTTTTTGACATAACATACTTCAAATGAAGTTTTTTCTAAAGAAGTTATATCCGTTAGTAAGTTTGTGGGAGCAGTAGAATGGGCTAAAAGTAAATGAGATCGTATTCTCGCAAAAACCGAAAGTACAGTATTCTCATTGAGTCAAAACCACACAAACTAAAGCTAAATAAATGCTCATCATTCAAGGAGATCTTCTTTCCATATAGAGATTTTCTCCAAACAAAATCACTTTTGACACTCCACAAGGGCCGAATATAACTGTGTTTCTCCATTGTTCACAGTCATGCTGGGTTTCGACCACCTAGGTTTTATACTCCACTCACTCTGTACGCTTCCAAAGCAAAAACACTCTTGAGAAAAAACTGTTTTCCGCTACTTGAATAAATTTCCATTTATATGGTTTGTTCAAATCGTGTTACGTCTGTTGAGAGAAAATTGTGTAGGTGAGTTCTGAAGCAGTTCGAGACCAACATTCGTTTTGACTGCAAGCCGAGGCTGGGAAAGTGTGTTTGTTCGTCGGAGCAAGAGGTCTGTCGTAACCTTTTTAAACTAGATGCCAGTATGTATAATTTCCAGTATGAGTATTCCGGAATTTGGAGAGTAAAACCCAATTTTTACTGCTTTCTTGTACTTTTTCCAACATAATTGACAACATGCCCAATTAGTTTTTGGCCGAATCGGTACTTTTCCGGGATCTGTATCATCTCCGCACAGACCACTCTCAGAAGCGGACATTCCCAAGAAGAATAATTTTATTCGGTGTCAAGAAAAATCGGTTTGGCTGGCAATCAGTTTCCGAGCCATCTGAAATTATGGAGGAAAAATCTGCTACTATGTATCAGCCAGCTTTCCAAAAATAAGGTTCTTTTTCTGACCGGCAGCGAGACTGCCTTCGGTGTGCGCAAACAAACACCCAGTTCAAAACGTGGTGGTTCGCAGAGTTTATGGGAATTCACGAACATATTAGAGCTGGCCTCTTGAAACGTTGGAATTCCTGAGAGATCACTTCCTAGTTTGAACTGTAAAGCACTATTTTAGATATGGTAATCAAAAATTCCTCTGAAAAGATGTCAAAAATGCCACCTATTCGACAATAATCCAGGATATTTCCAATGGCTGACTGGTTTATTTGGCAGTCACATCAAGCCAAGCCCAAAATAACTTCGTGCACCCTAATCCGTGAGTTTTCAGCCACCAATACGGTGACACGTCTAATCTGTGACTCTTCCTTAGGACCTCTAGATTCACACCTCCTTCGACCTTAATCAAATTAACACCTTTCCATTTCTCTAGTCCTTTGGGATTATTTGTTACAGCGTGCCGAAATCGTTCACACAAACTGGTGAAATGCATTCACATCTGAAGTAATTTGTGGTTAAGGTAGAGTCAACTGAATCCTAGCTGAGCCTCTCACTTAGTGCATTCTTCAACTGTGCTGCACAGGGGCTGCCTCTCGCCTTACTTGGTACAATATTCTAGCTATCCAGGTGTATTTTCTTCACCTAACTCGGAGACTGTGCCTGTCTGACGGACCCCAAGAGAGATGAAAGAGGTGGTGGGCTATCGAAGAGTTTCCAACAACGTTGTACGTAGAGTGTTGTGCCATTTACATGCCACTACCGCTCCGACCTTTCGGGACCACGTCCCAGCTGCTTTAGTTGGCTATTTTGTTTTGCTTGGACAAGCTAGACGTTTTAAACTAAAGAGCGGCTCAAGACTGGCGCGGTGCATGTCTTTCGAAATGAGAGGTTAACCAAAACGAGTGACATCAACTTTGGCCTTCGCAAAATGCATTTTGTCAGTTTTGTATTCATGCATTTAATCAACGGAAACTGTTTTCGTTCGGTTGCTTCATGCCTCTGGAAAGCTACGATTGCATTTCGTAAACTTCAAGGCAGCCAGTCTGACTTAAAAATGCAAATACCAACACTGCATAACTTGAAAACCGCGTCACGTCTTGTTCCGAATCACCTTTCGTTCATTCATTTTGTATACCATAGATTTTTGGTCTCGTTCTTGGTCGATGCCCGCGGTGGTTCCATGCGTGGCAGCCGACACCCTGGTCTCCGTATCCTTGTCCCACCCAGTTCTGCCAGTGCCCCCACACGCATCACATGTCGTATGCTCAGACCAGAACGTACGACACGACCTCCTCAGCTGAATGACTCTGAAGGGCTCGCGTGCCGGTAAGTATTTGCTCGTTCCTGTGATGGTTTGTCTAAATTGGCCCGGTGCATAGCATGGGTTGTGCTTGGCGGGTAACGTCTGGCGCACGTTCAACTGTTGATCACACTATTCGTCAGAGTGAGGTGTTTGTAAACGGGAGGTAACATCAACCTATGTTAATAGTTCATCCTATCTGTCTGTCGATAGAAGGGTGATCATAACGGCGACAGTGAGCTGTAAGTTAATTCCGATGCAGCGCAGCATATCCTTGTTGATCGACTGAAAGTTCAAGTACGCATAACTCAGTTGTTCCGGGAACAAAAGCTGGACCCACGACCCCTCGGCTGAACATCTTTTGATTCGAATTACGCGGGACTCATAGGTTGTGCTGACAGTTTTCAGCTGTTGATCTACCAATTGGAGATGTGGCAAACCAATGTAAATTGCGGGCACATGTGTATAACAAGGACGTCAGATCAACCACTAGAACATTCTGATGCTAACCAATGGGTCAAGGATTCGAACTCTGTCCCCAGCGTCCGCTGTTATTTCGTTTACCCGATCTTTAATCAGGCTTCTTATAAGAGAGCAATAATATGTCGAATACACTTGGCTTGCAGAAAAAGTCTTTTCGGCAACGGAAGTCAGTCTGTTCACCAGTACTACCGCTACTTGATAACTTTTAGTAGTAACTTCAAGATAAGATGACTTCATCTGCATCCACCCTGCTACGAGTGCTCAGCACATTCCGGAATCTTTTAGGGCTCCTCATCAGTTCAGCAGTATTTTTCGTAGGCAATACGCGACGCTACCTTGAAAGAATTGTGCTTCCTGCTTTTCGATCTCGTAGAAGCAGATACCTTGTGTGTGTGTGTGGAGGTAAGTTAGTTAAAACTCTGCTACTACTTTCAAATTTTGCGTTGTCTCCACAATATTATGATCTACTCTAAGCTAAGTTGTTTTTGCAGTTTTTGGTGCCGGTCGATAATGACCCACCAATCGGATAACATCACCGCCAAGTCGAAAGAGTGCATAAAGCGGGACGTCCATTATTTGATTACTGAGCACTCATCGGTGACACTTACCTTCATCGCTAGCTAGATCTCAGTTGCTCCGTACATTTGATTTTTGCTGGGCAACTGCGTTTCACTGAAACTTCTCAACTCAATTTGTTTTCCCTCCATCGTGTGATCTCAGCATCATCGAACTGGGCCCGCATCCGTGCTCATTCAACACACCGGTGCTACTGGAAATCCCACATTTCGCTTCCCTTCGTGGTCGTCAGCGAGAGTTGGTCGTCCTACGCAGTGACAATGCAGAGACTTGGCGCGAACATTCCCTGGAGGCCACCGATCAAGCCGTGCAGTCCGCACTGGGACAAAACTTTGGTAAGCAACTGCTATGCGTTGGATGGATGTCCCTCAATCTCTCAATCCCTTTCGCATAAAGTTAATCCCCTCCCAAAGCTTCTCCGACCCGGAATAAATGACTCCCTTTAATACGAGGGCTACTGATTGGTACTAAGTGGAAATAGGGCAGTGTTTCCCCGCGGATAGACCCCCTGTCCAAAGTGACCACTATGTCCCGAACCTGGAAGTTTTACAACTAGGTTGACGACAAATCTGCAAGACTAGACAAAAGAATTTCACAGGACTTTCGCTTCTTCTATTCCACAGTCAGGACCTATTGTTTTAAGAAAACAGGGAATGCAAGCTTTAGTTGACATTGCACTCAATTGGTTTTTCGACTGTTGTGAACCAGGATGTCTTGAAGTCAATTTTAACCGCGCCGTTCACCTCCGGTACATGTCCCTGGTGCTGCCTAATGAGCTGGACGACTGAACTTTCCATGTAAAAAGGATGCTTTTGTGCCTCTTGTATAAAACGTCTCATGTGACATGAAATCAGTATTGCTGTTTTTTTTCTGGTTATTGCTGGGGACAACGTAATACGGTGTTTTCAGTCGCTAGATTAAAGCTCACTTGTGTGGTTGGTAATCCAACTGTGAATCGCTGAAATCCTTAGACGGTTATGAATAGTGAAATGAAAATAGTTTAGTTCAGTCGAATAGACCTCTTGCGGAGGGAGCGTTTGGTGACTGGCACTGTAAGAGTCGCAGTAAGATCGAAAAAAATGAAACCGCAGGACCCTTAAATACTGTCTCCTGAAGTTATATCGGTAGATCTTATACGTCTCAGTTGCCGAACCCTGAAATCACATCAGTTGACGAAGCTATTCCCTCCTAAAACGTCCCCTTTCAGGAGCCTCACGATACCACGAAGATCGGTCTGTTCTAGAAGAGCATATTTCAAGCGCGTCCTGTTTGGCCGTGTCTGCACTTTCATACCTGTCATCAGACAATCTTTGTGCAAATCCGGAGTTGTGATAAGTAACCATTCTGCCAACACGCGTTTGTCGAGGATTCTACCGACAGAAATGTCGATAGCTCATGTCGTATAACTGTTGCTGTTGCTCTGTTTGCTAAGTAAGAAGAATCTAGGCCTTATTCTGAGAAAGAATAACCAACAAGCTCAAATGAAGAAATCAGACCGACTTTGAGGCGACGAGATTTCACAAAAGGAGAACGGACATTTAAGTCGACTTATCATGTGAGAAGTACATCTCAACCCAGGATCAAACAGAGAAGAACAGTGTGAAGCGCACACAAATCTGGCAAGTTAGGTGCTTTTAACTTGAGCGCCATTCAGGTTTACAAGAAAACTAGGAAGTTGTTCTATCTCCCGAACACGAACCTCCCCCCAGAGGTCCCATGGGTGTTTCTCGGGGAGGTTAGGATAATCTAGAACCGATTTCTTACATCTCACTCGCACAGGTTCGTTGGCACACGGAGAAAGAACACGCGCATACCTATTGCTGTTTGGGTGCTGAATGTCCGACCCATGTTTTCTAATTATCCAACTGATGGCGAGTGAAGAAAGTGAATAAAACACGAAGGCAATAACATGTCAGCTAGACAGCTATATCATCAATACAACGTCTTGTAGTAACGGTATTTTCCTCAGCTTAGTTCGCGGTTTGAGCCTCCCAAGCTAGCGTTCACGTCAAAACAACCACCAAAGGTGCACAAGGTCTATTTATGCCCAAAACGAGGTCAAGAGCAATTGTACAGCGCTTCGTGTATATAGCGTAGATGGCTATAACCTGGAAATTCTGACGCGTTCTGGATGCGCCATTGGCAACCGGCATTTGGCCAATACTAGGTCATGACTGGCTGTTGGGTCCAGATTTCTGACCAATCAGATCTCGCCTCGATGCCGTACCGGCAAGCGTCCCGAACCCTTGGTCAATCTCGTGCGGACTAGGTTTATCGGCAGCAGCAGCGCCTGAAGACGTGCGGTATAGCGGGATCCGTGTGGAATCCTGCCTTACATGTCTACAGTTGACAATTACGAAGTTATTGGCAATGCTGAAGGCAATAAAGGCTACTAAGGAGTAACAGTGCCCAGTCTTTTCCACTTTCTGCGACCCGCTTGCGTCGGTCTGATCAGAAACTACATACATACTTCGGAACATAGTCCCCAACACACAGATCTCCTAAACTGATAACCGTGAAAACGTCAAATTGGGTAAACAAAATGGGGTTACTTACACCAAACTTAATTGAAACGAAGTGGTTCTGTTAGATCCAAAAAGATGGTACAGTCGATCAAAAGCCCGTCAGCTTTCCGTTGCATAACAACCGAAAAAGCAACTGATCAAGCTGCACGTCCTCACCTCATTTGAGATCAGGGTGTACTCCATAATGATCACAGTTTTCTCCATCTGGCTTCTTGTTGTCTCGCTAGGGCCCAATGTCTAATCATGTGGCTGCATTTTGTGCGGTGACGCGACAGTGAACGGTGACTTAGTCTGAGGGGCACCGGATTTACATATTGTCTTGAGGGTCATTGGTTCGCTACAGCAAATTGAGAATACAGTGAAACCCACCGAAAACGATGTAACAAGTGACGTTGTATCTGCACCATAAAACTTCAAACTAGCCACAGTTGTGGAGTGCGAACGCCCCCTGCTGGACTTACCAGTAGATCACTGTAAGGAACGGATTACTTTGTGGAAGTAGCAATTACTCAACTCTAATCTGAAAATCATCATTTACATCCTGCCTCGACATGACGGTAGTCTGTAAGTTGACCAGGAAGAACAAGGAGGGACCCCCTTCATCGGTATTTTTGAACATATCCACCGGTGTTAATACTTTTGCGAACGTTTCACACACCTCCAGCAGAATATATGGCCTCTGTCACACACTATCTATTCCCCGTTGTGTTTGACTCTGTTTATAAGTATTTTAGTGTCAAGTGTTTGGTTTGGTGTTCGGTGTAAAGTTCGAAAAAACCTGGCACAGCTTTAGCGTATATTCACATGAGAATCTTTTTGAAGCAAATGAGTCTCAGAGAGCTGAGAAGCGAAATGGTGCAAGTGGTTAGAGCGCGAATTTACTAACCGGAGGGTCCATGGTTTGAACCCGACCTCTGCCTTTCGATTTCCCCTGTCGAGGCTTGGGCAATCTGGCAGTATCTCAGCTCTCGTGCAACCTTCAGGTAGCACGGCAGCTAGGCACCAGAAGGATGCTACAGCTGAACGATTTATTTATTTTTTAGGTGAAAGTCTAATAGCTAGAGGTCAGTTCAACCCAGTCAACCAAATTACGGGTTATTTCGTTACGTTACTTGAGAAAGCCTGGAAGTTCTTCATTTATGAGATACGGAAATTTCCCTGTCACAGACCAGCAGACTAACTCCTTTTTACGGAATATTCATGTCACGTGATCGATCCAGCAACCCGCCACTGGAGACAACATCACTTATCACTTGCAACTACTCGGGTTATCATGTACATGTTGCTTCGTTCTGTATAGCTTGCTAGGATTGAATGCAATTTTTTGATGCCATTTTTGTGCTGGCAAATTGGTCATTCCGCAAATCCTTGTCTTCTTTAAATCCCTAATCGATTAGCCACACGAGCATACGAAAATCCTCAGTTGCTCTTGCCAGAAATGGTTTTTCGGCTCAGAACTTTTTATACAGCGGCATTAGCAGCAGAGTTAAACTCGAAAACGGAATGATCTGTTTTTAATTCCCAATAAACGCATCGCCCACTTGGCTCCCAAGTTGGTGCTTACTTTCAAAGCTGTGGGTAGTTTTAGTTGTATTCTGAAAGGTAATTGATGTTTATACGCCTCTGATGGAACCCCTTAGCTTGATTCTTCGCGCAAGATTTTCGAATTTCCCGTCCGCACGTCCTCATTCCTGGTTCATTTACGGGGACTTCATCTTGGAGGAGGATAAGTAGGCCCCGAGAATATTCCGAATGATGGCTGCCCATTAAGCTTGGTCAGTTGCATATTTAGAACATAACCATGCAGTAACATGGAACCTTGTGTACGGATGAAGTTTCCAGCTCCACTCGGTTGTTATTTGAGGATGCAATCCTAGCCTTTGCACAACCAGGTGCAGGCTGTTAGATACCGGAGTGGCTATGAGAATCAGAATCGCCAGAGGAACCGCAACTATTGAGCTGATCTCATATGTCTGGTGTTCGTTCGAGTTGACTTCTATGGCCCTTGCTCACCCTAATTATGTCCACAGAGTAACATAGTTTCATGATTGTCAATGATCGTTATACGGTTCGTACGCCCATTTGATAGCACAAAGTACTAAGTAAGTGTCCCTGTTTTCTTGTTGGGATGTGAAGCTATTTTTTTATGGTGGGATAACTCTTGACACGTTGTCACAGGTTCATGGAACGTTTTGTAGGAAGCCCGGTTTCCAGCTGAGAATCCACCACCCCTGGAGGCACTACCACCAGTACTTCGTTAGTCAGCGTGCAACAGGGGTCACCAAACCAGTGCACCACGAAGAGTAAGGGCTGGGTTTTGCGAGGTACTCCTCAATACTCTTCGAGATAGATCATGATAGCTCAGTGCTTAAGGCGCGAATTTACTGATCGGGAGGTCTGTGGTTCGAACCCAACGCCGACATTTCAACCGCTCCTGTCTAGACTTTGGCAACCTAACAGTATCTCAGCCTTCGAGCTTCCTTCGGGTGGCCTGATGGTTGGGCACCGTATTATTGTTGTTATTGTTACTCACAAAGTAGTTTACGGGTGAAACGAAGAACTATCGTCAAAAACTTTGTAAGGATGATGGACACCGAAATGACTAAGAATGGGAAGTAGCCAATAAACTATGAGAAAACCATGATGCTTGGGAAATAAATCAATGATAAAGCACAAGTGTGGCGCATCATGAACAGATGGACGTTAATCTCGGTCATCATCACCATCGTTAACAGCGACACACCAGTAACAAGTGCTGCTGCTTAACTGCCATACATTTGGCCCCGCTTCAAAGGAATGGAGCATAAAACGACAGCTACCCAACTATAGCTAAGCAGTGATGGCATGCTCCACACTGGGACTGGCTACATGCGGTGAGCTGTGAGCTTTCTAACTACGTGCACGGAGTACCAGAAGGTACTCGGTTTCACTCTAGCTGACTTCATTGCGCGTTGCCACGTCATGACCTGTCCCTTTTGCCAACATGAGTTCCGAGTTAGAAATAGTACTTCCTTTGGTAGTTGAGTATGAGTAGTACATGTCTCAAAGACCATAAACTGATGAGCTTTTTTGATGCTCTGATGAGTTTGACTAATCATCAATTATGAATCGTTCCGCTGCGAAAACGTCTCAGCCAGCTGCTGTGAAAGCACCGATCAACAAACGTACAAACCCGTCTGATTTACTTTGATTGCAGAAACCAAGTTTCATAACCATAAAACAGCACCGCTCTTAAGGTTGCCCAGCACATACATTCTATCAGCTTCAGTGAAATTCCTTTCTGACACAAGCTCGGAAATTTCGTTCGGGTTCTGATAGTGTGTTCATCGACTTCAGGCTTGTTTAGATGCAGTTTCGACACAATATCGGTCACAAAGTTTGACACGATGGAAGTGGGAGGTGTATAAGAACTTATGCACAGCTGTTTGTTGAGCTTAAAAATTTTGTTGCAAATGTTTCGTCACATATATCAAGGTGATGTCATCAGCAACTTATGAAGTGGATCGAACCTGTGCGTCGGTGGTTGTAAACTCTTACGTGGGAATATCGAAGTATACAAACTTCAGGGGCTCTTCTCACTGGTTAGGTTCCTCTACATATATGTAGAGTAACTGATCTATCCACGGAGTCCGAGGGTTCGAGGAAAACTGCAATTGATTGCAGGTGGCAGGAAACAGCTTCGAGTTTGCCAGGACAGCAGCAAGAATTACATGAGTCGTGCATACTTGCGTTTGTTTGATGGGCGAAGCAGGCATCTCAACTCGAATGGTGGCCCACACAATGTTCCTGTGGTTTGAGCGCCGTCTTTCTCCAGGTGATAATGTGAACCACCTGCCACAACGTAAAAAACGCTGACCACTTTAAGAGTACCGAGGCGAGATGGCTGAAGTGGTTAGAATGCGAATTTACTGACCAGAAGGTCCCTGGTTCGAGCCCAACATCTGCCTCTCGACTTCCCCTGCCTAGGTTTGGGCATTCTGACAATATCCCAGCCATCGTGTCTCCTTCGGGTGGCATGGCAGCTAGGCATCGAAAGGGCGCTACAGCTGAACGATTCTTATTCTTATTATCCTCCATTCGAGTCCTTTCTCTGATTTCCAAACTTTCCATATGTATGATTTGACCATTCACAAGGTTTGTCAGTGTTTTCTCCGACGGTTTCTTAACAGAATATCTGTTAGAAGGCTCAGCGTTGAAAGCCTTCGTATGACTGCGTTTTTGTCGAACCGACCACATTCTTACTGTAAACATACGATAAAACTTCAAGCCCATAAGCATCGTATTTGCTAGATAAACAAACGGACCATCCGCTTGTTGTCAGGTCGTTTAAGTCAACAGCTGTTTATAAGAAACTCCAAGCTATTTGGGTCTGTTCGACGAACATCTGGTCCTTGGGCCATAATACGGACTGAAGGCGTTTCGATAACCGAACGCACTGTTTGCTTACGTCCAATAGATTTCGGAAAGATTCTTGGTATGAATCAGGCCTTATAGGTTGTCTAACGCCTTACTGCGAGCAGACATGGCCGTTAATCATCCTACTGGGCAATCAAGCACCGACCGCTGGCATTTTTATGTTGTTATGCTGCAGGTCGGAAATGCCAAATTTAGGACTGAAGGTCTAGGTCTATGCAACGGATTCACCAGAAAATAGGTGTGTAAATGCGGTCTGTAGCCACATGATTGTTTATGAGAACTGACGTGTCACGTGACTGACGGCGTTACATCCACCGTGCGGTGGATAGGGCACATTACTCATACAGTGAATCAATTTTTAGTATAGAATGTCACGATCCTGGTAGCTGACACATTGAATTGATCCTGGAGACAGATAATCTGCTTAGCTAATGGAGTGTTTATAGTGACGAAGAGGCACGTGCCCTTAGAAGTTCTCATTTTGGTGATCGATTTTCGATCGACCTTACTGGAAGGGCGATTTGAGTTGACCTTACCTATTTTTTTCTTCATCCAGTTTGGTTGAGCCCTCTTGTTTCATGGACTAAATACGTTCAAAGCAACCAAAGCACCAAGTGAAACGTGCAATCCTATCATATTCCAGCATAGTTAGAGCGGGTGAAATGAGGCAGAAAGTTGAGCATTTCATCTCTTCGTTATTCTCTTGCACCACTCCTTACTGCTTTCTGTTATCAGAATGGAGTTTTACTGTGCTCGCTTGCCAGGCTCATTTCGATGGGGCAACGTGACTTGTTCTTTCATACCGAGTGGACGCGTAGCTCGTTACCACAGTCGCCTTGCCGTGTGCACGACAGGGCCAACCAAGTGAATGTCCCATAACAGGGTTACATGGATAGCTGTTGTGATTGGTCGGTTGGATGATAGCGCATGCCAATCGGAGCATCAGCCGCACGATAAGCTGCCCGGCCGTGCCAAGGTTGGCGGAATCTCATCGATGGGGTTTTCTACGGGTCTTCGAATGAGCATAGCTATGGGTGAGTAAACTGGATTTCACCCACATCGGTCCTCCTCCTGTCCTAATACAATCCACGTCATAGTGGATAAACACTGGAATCAGCTCCTGTTAGGGCTTGGTTGAACGAAACTCGATTCTACTGCTTGATGCAAGCTGAGCAGAAGCACGCTGTCCGACCACGAGTGACCTGAATATCAATTCTGAAAAATCTGCAACCATTCGTAACTAAAATACCGTTTGCCAACAATAGGCCCCAAGTGAAACCAGCAGATATCGGTGGGCCAACTAGTTGAAATTAACGCACCTATCGTCAGTTCGTTGTGATTACGGGTTTCTTAACATCGTACTTCTAGGCTTAACACTTTTCCCACAGTCCGTCTAAACCGTATTCGACCATATACCCCGTGTATTGCAACCAGTATAGATTCTCTGTCCAAGCTTGTTCAAAAACCGTGTGACAATGCAATCCAGTGGACCATGCCAAAGTTGTTGTTCGTTTAACTGGTTTACGTGCTTGTCAATCGCGTTTACCCACGAGCTATCATACAAACAAACGACTTGGCCGATCGCGCAGTGCACCTGGTTGCATACCAGATTGTGCACACGTGGCCATCGATTTTTAATCGGATTCGTTTCAGAACGTAGAGAATTTACGGGTCAACCTCGTCTGAACAACAATCTGGCACGTAGTACAGTTTTTCTGCGTGTCGGTTTGATATTGCACAATTCGGACACATGTGGTTGGAAAAAGCACAGTCCACAGTTTGCTATGCGTTGATATCACTCAGCGGATGCCAGATTTCAGTGTCAGGAGGCCTGAATTTTCTACCGATGCAGAGGGGACCACACGCTGAAAGTGTGCTACGCACAAAACTGAGCCTATTGTGAACAGAGCTATCTACTTTAGTAGCATGCTTGTTTGAAAATCTGTCGCCGGCAATGAACACTCAGACCACAATGAACTCATTCGAGCAGCCCATTTTTAAACAAGATAAAAACATACAGGTGCAAAATAGCAACGTATGTTCATGACATGATAGTAATAAGCTCGACGGAAGCCCTCGAACAGCCCACCTTTTTTAGGTTTCACCCTTTCGGTGACCCATCCGATGGACCTAGCTTTATTACACTGAAATGACCACGTATTCGCAACTCAAGACGGTGCTAATGAGAGACTGAATTGAATCCCTAATGTGACTCCAAAATGTCAAAAAGCTTAGTAGACTGATCAAGAGTTTTCATCAAACTTATTGTTGGTATCATGTCATGATTGGTACCTTCTATTTCATCTTGTATGCCGTTCTATTTGGAACGTAAGGCGGCCTTTGTGCAGCACCCCCGGACAAGAAATACCATCAATGGGGGATTCGGTGAATTCCACCGTTAGGACCATGTTTATTAACGGAAGTTCATCAGTGTGCGTTAACCACACTGAACAGAAACAAATAAAGAACTGGACTATTTGAGTAGTATGAATTTGTAGGCTCTCAGAGCCTACATATGGTGGTCATCATGATTTATGTGATACGTCTCATCTGGTTTCAGGCACAAGACGTTTCTTCCAGGTTGTGTCTCATCTGTGTGCGTAAATGGATGCGTCACGTGAGCACCGATTTATATAGTCGACCTAAACACCTTGTAGACCGGACCGTCCTTCGAAGCTGGTCAATCTATTCAGTGATAAACCGCAAATCCTGCTTTAAACACTAGGTCAGTGTCTTCTGGTTCTGTTCCACTGCAGTCGACCATTCCCCAAAAAATAACACAATGCATCTGCGTTAACTAGTAAAGCATCATTTATGGATTACGTAATGCACTACTCATAAGGTTGCTGAAAGTTATTCGATGGCCCACGGACAGGTTTCGCCCTCCTTGGAGCTAATCGTGTAAGCGCATTCCCCGAGCTTCCGTCAACCTTAGGTTCGCACGAAGTTAGCGAAATACACTTGTTTTTAAGCAAATTTGGTTTTGCGAGACTCATCTTAAACCTAGCTGAATCTCTTGTTTGTGCTGTGTCCAGGCAACTAAATATGCTGCACCAGGCTGCCTCATGTTTCAGTCGCTACGATATTCGGGATATCGCGATACATGTATATTCGTAATGCACTACTCATAGAGTTGCTGAAAACGAGAAATTCATCTTGGTTCTAGGTGACTCTCTCGCAAGACCAAATTTGTTTGCAAATGGGTGTGTTTCTCTGATTGCGATCTCTTTGTTTGTATAACAATGCATTGCGTCAAGTGGAGATCGGTGGGAAATTTATTTCTTCTGCATACTCACAGTAGTGTTTTGTGCCTGGTGAACCAGACTGTGGGTTTGTTTCATACACTCATCTCTTTGAGACAGGAACACAACAGGGCTATAGCGACATGGCCGGATGCGCCTCCTATGTGACAGCCATATTTTGAGTGTCCTTTGCGATTGTCATCCTCGCATCCCTCATTCTTGTGACGTGAGATGACTCATAGATACGTGGTCTCGAGTATGCTATTCTGCCTGAGAACTGGGCTCTTTCCCCTAGTCGCAGATGGGAGGAACCCCAGTGCACATACGCGGACAACGGAACACGCATATGTGTGGTACGCTATGATCGGCAGATTCTGTGTTCTGAGATCAACAGATTGTATTCGCTGGTGCTTGCCAAATGATTCAATAATGCAGTCCATTAACATTCGTCAAATGGGCATTGGTGAAGGTGAAATGCCTCGTGTTGTTCAACTTCCGAGGCATTTTCACTATAGATATCTGAGTGAATCCCAAAGCCTTCATGAAGATCCACAATTGTATAACTAGGATAAACACTCTGATTGCTTACGAGCAATCGTTTGGTTGGAGATACATTGCCCCCGCCTCCCACATCCAAAAACACTTCTCCTTCCTCAAAGAAACACTTTTCCCTGTCGTATGGATGTACACGTCGACTCTGGTTTTTAGACACCAATGGCTAGAAGATAGCTCAATTTGGTGACCCTTACTTCAACTTCGATGAGCCGGAAATTTGGACGATGTCTTCCTAATAAAGTGGTTTCTGTTTCTTAAGGACAAAGTGTAGACCGTTCAGGTTGCGGTACATGCCCAGATGGTATGCGTCTCGCATTGCAGATCGTTGTTGTGGACGACCCATGAGTTGGGTAACACGAGTTAGGATTGACTGCTAGACTCTATATACATAGTGCAAATCACTACTAGGCAGCTAGGCACCGAAAGGGTGTTACAGCTGGACGTTTTTTCAACTTTGGTATGTCAAGAAGCCTATTTTTAACAATGTATTATGAATACAGAGAAATATCGGGGCAACCTGCGAAACAGCTTGCAGATAAACGATGACAACGATCAACAGACTGATTGGAAAGCTACAAAACAGCATACGCAGTATCTATTTCAACTGACAACAAGATTTCGCCAAATCTCGGATGCAAGAACCAATTGATGTTGCGTTCACTGTTCATCAGCCACTCTGCAGTTTCGAATTACGTTCTCTGTTGTGGATAGAAACGTTTTCATTGGAACCAACAAACCCCCCCCCCCCGAAAGTGAACATTTTCATGATCGCGTATTTTGCTTGTCTACTCCCTTCAGATTGGTTAGCTGGTATTCCAACTAACACACGTGTGCTAACACGTTCGATCTGTAATCGCCTGTCGACTGACGGGCAATTTTAGACAATAACATTTCCACTTTTTCTACGTCAATCCGAGGCCATGTACACATGTACAGTGCATGTTGTGTAGCTGGCAATTTGGTTGTCAGCATACCATTTCTCACGTGCTATTCTTTTCGTTGATCAATAAACTCAGCTTATATCGCATTGAACATCAACACTCACTCTCACTCCCTCGTTTCTCTCTCTCTCTCTCCGTGTGTTTGTGAAGACTCACTAGAAACAATGGAAGAATTGCGTGAGAAGCGTATCATTCGCATTCTGACCAACGATTTTCCCCAATACTTGGCTGTGGTGAGTCGACTTCGCCAGGAAACCGCACTGATTGGTTCGGATGGTGGAGTTCTCAGTTCCACAGTTGTGCCACAAGTACAGGCAGTATTCCCCGAGGGTGCGTTGCAAAAACGGATTCGAGTGGGACTTCAGGTGCGACATTACCCTCTTCTATCCTCCGCTTTGCTTTTTTGTCGTGCTTATCCAAGTGTGGTTGTACGGTTCAAAGGAACCAGAATCACTAGTTTACTATTCAAAGAACCTGTCATGTGCTTATCGTATGAGTCCCGATTCCGATAGAACCAGTTATGAACTACCTAAAGATTCGCTAGGCATTCTCATACTACTCATGACAGTGCATTGGTCGTTTGCTTTGGTGAAAGGTGAAATGCTGCCCTCGATTGTCCAAGCAGTGTGAGCATCTCGTTCACTGTCTCGGGATTAATCAACTCCAGGCCTAGTAGAGTTTTTGTTTTAGTTGAACCGACCAAGTTTAATTAGAGACATGTAGTTTGCAAATTTCTGTACACTACTCCCTCTGATCGACCATCCCGATAACGACTGTTTACTACTGCGACGTTCGGTGAACTACACTAGGAAGTATTGACGTTTTCTCCCATGGTTGTTGGTCTTTTCACCAAGCTTGGTAGTTAGACTGCAAACGTTTCATCACCAATCGGGGTGACATCGTCAATAGGTGAGCATACAAGCAACCAAGCAGCTCGCTATATTCCACAACATTGCTAATTTCCTTCCATATTACGGTCATCTTTTTGAAAAAAGCCAATCGTTTTGACCTTTTTGAAGTCATAACAGGAAGGGAGTAACGTGTAACGTGATGGATTTGGATATTGCGAGTGCTGCACTGCTTTTTACCACACCCCTGAAGTAGTTTTAGATCATCCAAATGTCTCCTCAGATTCTTCGGTAATGGCATTGGAACCCATGAGCTCTGTATGTCGGTCTGATTTTCAGCTTTGCTTCTGGGACATATTTGATGCTTGTTTTGAAAGTTCAGTTAATTTCACTCAACACTTGTTACCTGTCCCCCATTTGTTCAGCAAAGTTCAGCAAATACACCGTCGGAAAGCAGCACGACACATTGTAATGTGACATTTACATACCGGAGGACCTAGGTAGCATATCAGTGATATCCCTTGTTTTCCATTCTACCATTGAATAGCTTGTTAGGTTGTGATTGACGTAGTCGGCCGTCTAGGCTGTAGCTGACAGAGACTCTGTCCGAAAAAAGAGCAGTTTCAATTTTTTTTGTTCTTCATGGGTCTGTGATTCTGAGTAGGCATGCATTCGGTTAAGTATCTTCAGTTTTGCAGATAGCTGCGATACATATCCCCTTCTGGGGGGTCTCAGAACTTTGGGTAAACTCATCTCTTATTTGCTATGGACCGAGTCTCGGAGCCTTTGGTTAGTTGAATTCTACTTAGGGTAAGCCCAATTAGTCAATACAGGGAAAACTTAGTATCGTGAGATCTCATCTTTGCAAAGAAGCTCTCTGGGGCCTCAGCTAGCGATCCACACGAAGTCCAGATGAAGGAAACAAGATAAAAATCAATTCAGCAGCTGTGCGGCGTGTTTGTCGTGAGGTTTGTAATCTGAAAGGCGCTGATTTGGAGTGCTCGCCTGTTTTGTTCCACTGAGTCATCATCCACTTGAGTTGGTCGAATGACTGACAGCACATGACTACACTCTTTGCAAGCCTAATTTTCTTTGTCATCTTCCGACTTGAGCGTGCACTTCTCACTTGAAAATGCGCTAACTAACAAAATAAGGCGGCAGTTGTCAGTCTTTCATCTCAAGGACGCCATCAGTCCACTTCAGCTTTCATGAACATACTACACACAACGAGGCCTAACTACTCATCTAAAAAGAAACCGGTTGAATACAAGACTGTCCAATTTGACACAAACAGAGGCGGGAAGCATGTGTGCATTAGCTTTCGAAAGTCTAATTTAGTCAGTCCGATTGCTTGACTTTCCTGTGCATCTCCTGACACGGTCGGATAAACCAATACTTACAGATACAATGACCGTTTAACTTCTGATGTAGTGTTTTAAATTGCAAACAGGTGGTACTGCGTACATCTTGTCTCTTACCCATAATACCTGTGTTTTGATCGTAGTCTTGGGTTAGGGAGGTATGTTGTATCAGTACTTCGCCTATCGTAATGTTTCCGGAAGTTGCTGCCGGCTTGTAATGACGGAGAAAGTTTGCGATCACTTGGCCATGTACGGGCAATCGTTTCTGCTATAACCCTGTTTGGTCTGTTGTATAACCCGTGTGTGTAGTCCCGATAGTTAACTGATTGAACTACTCGTAGAGGACTCTTGGACGGACAAGGTGATTATGTTTAGCTGGAACGCTACTCCTAACAGGCTTCGTTCGCTTGGCTCTTCCGTTATGTGTGTCACATTTTCAACCCAGAGCGCTCCCACCAATCGGTTATCTCAGCCTTATCCTCAGGAGTACCATAGGTACTGCTGAGACGATGTCCATTCTCCTCTGTTGCTCTGTCTCCAATGGTAACTGATGCCAAACTATCCTTAAGCCTAGGGTTTATCGAAATCCTGTCACCCGCATTCGTTGCTTTCCATGCAGGCGCACCCAATCCCGGCTGATATGGTTTCTCGTTTACTTGGAAACCGTGTGGCTGTTTCACCGATCGTTACGCTGGAGCCAAGACGTCGCAAATTCCATAAACCAATCACCCTAACTATTCCGCTACCCAAGACTGCCCTACGTGGTATGATCAACCCAAGCGGCGGAGACCCGAAATCTCAGAACGCTCCCACTCTTCGCCTTTTGTGCAGTATCACTGGGGGCACACTTCCAGCTCAGTGGGAGGATATCACCGGATCAACCCCGCTGTCCAAGGTCAAAGATTGCGTTTCATTCACAACCACAGTATCGGCAAGGTTAGTATTATTGTCCGGCTTATCCGTCCTTGATTGTTTTATGTATTGTAAATTTGCTGGAGTACGACCAGATCCAAAGGGCCATATGGGCTCGCATACTGCAGATATTCTTTTCTTCTCAGTTTCACATTCGCTTAACCACACCAAAATATTGTTCGGGTCTACTGTTGCTTGCTCTCGGTTTAACCCACCTGTTGACGTGTAGTAACACTCCTTTACACGTCGTAACCACCCCCCCCCCAAGATTTCGTGCAATTCGCTCCATCCTTTCCCCCAGTATATCCTGAAGGTGCGTTTTCAAACGTGCTCTTTTGCGTTTCGGGTACCCTGCTCATATATATATGGACACAGTGAAATAACAGAGAGATTATTAATCTGTTTTACAATAATTATGCACTTCCTAAACCTTGGTATCTTACCAGAGCATCCGATTGGATAACCAGCCTTTCTCTTTTTAGCTCGAAACCTATTCATGTTCGACGTCTACAAGAACTATGTGGTTCCGCACATTATTTAACACCTCATCAACGATTACTAGGTGATGGGCACCAGTCTCGTTTTCTAGTCTAGCGTACCTAACTATTGTTCCATAGGCTGAAAATTGCCTATTGACATTTCTTCTCTTTTCTGTGATTTGAGTTGACTTGGTCTCTAATGTATATTTCCAGATTCTGGCTCATGGACTGTCAACCGGTACACGATTCCACCGAAATGGCCGGACACCTGTACCGCGAAGCTAGCCTTGTGCCATATATGGGTAAATTCGTCGTGTTCACCAAACGATTGGATTCTGAAGAGGCTTTGATTCGTTGCTTCTGCGTCACGGATGATAAGGTGGACAAGGTAACTGATTGCATGTACTTTGGCGCGCTTCTATGATCAGTTGAACTTCTTTATTCGTCAGCCTACTCAAAAGACATAAGTAGCTGGTTTTTATCTTCTTTTGAGCCTTGCTGCCTACCAGACACCACCTGCCCTTGGCTGCAAGTTCTCATGCGCAATTTTTTTCAGACACTGGAATGCCAAGAAGGGTTCGAAGTTTGCGCAGCATCGCCAGAGGTCGAGGTAGTTGAAGGCCGTCCAGCTTGGCTAGAGGCTGCGGGCAACCTGCACCCAGTGGCTAAGTCGGGCGAGCAGCTGAACTTGCATTTCAACGCATTCCGCGAAAACCGCCTGGCCTTCCCTGTTCGTGTTCGAGATTTACAGTCGGAGCCCACGGGTAAACTGGCATTCATGCGTGAACCGAGATCTTCAGCTGCTGCAAATGCTGTACGTTTAGAATGTGAATACACCGTCTTATTTATTTTGTACCCACATCAGTACGAAAAACCCAGCTGCAGACCTAATCCCATTTCATACCGAGAACCGTTGTATGGTATCAAACATTTAACCAAGGTTCTGAAACTCAAGGTGCTGATTCACAATCTTTGTCATTTTTAGTGCTTCTATGAGTCTACTTTTGTCGGGTAGTTTCTATCTTTTCTACAACCCAAGGGGGCGGGACCCGAAGGACTGTACACTGTCTCTCCCCAATCATCCTTTACAGTACTTTGCACTACAATTGGCCGATTTTTTTCTTAAAAAATACAGACGGTTACTTGAATTCTGTGAATTGATGTAGGTTCACCCAACGATTACTGATGGCCGATTGAAGTCCGTTTTCACGGGAAACACATTTCAACTTGTGATTAATCCAATTTTGTGTAGAGGAGAAGGTGTGCATTGTCTAGGAGACCGATAACAAAGACGCACTGCTAGTTGGTTTGGTATAAGTTTTTTTAAGCATGGTTTTCTTGAACCTCATAGTTTTTTAGCCTCATGGTCACGTTCAAGACATCCTGCCCATCGTTCGGAGCTTTGATCCGGAGTCGCCACTGTCAAATTTACTTTTGAATTGTAGGCTTCGGAGTCAGCGCGATCAGATGCTACGCCACAACGTCCAATTTGCACACTGGAAGTTAACTTGGGATCAGTTCACGCGTCACGTGCTGCCAACTCTACCATGGCTGACATGGGTCTCTTGTCGCTCTCTGATCAACTGAACACATCTGCCGCGGCTTCAATGCAGTCCATACCCTGTGTCTTCCCACAGTACCATCCAGACGCTGCCGGTGCCGATGAACATGGTGGGTTTGTCGGTGACAGCCGATGGGCTGCTGGTGAGCGCTTTCCCTCGTGCTTTGACTCACGCTAATGCTTCCCCTCCCCCTCGACCAAAGCTCCTTCAAATTGACTTTGCCATACAACCTAACAAAAACATTACAAATGACACTCTGAAATTGAAGGACCTTACTATGATCCTGATCCAAATTTTCAGGTTTTCCCGTAGCTCCTCGGTTGTAACACTTGCTAACTCATGCTTACTAACAAAGCTAGTATCTCACACTGATTTAACCTTATATTGTAAACATATGTTGTTGATTTTCTCTTGGTTTCATTGCCTGACCAAGCTTTTCTTTAAAAACAAACGAGATGTTACTCAACCATAAAATCCGCCAATCGGTTTTCAGTCTTTTCCGTATTAACCGACCTTCTTCCTTTTTCCTTTGCACTTTCAAACTATTATCCCCATTTTTCCTCTGTTTCAGTCTATTCCTCGGATATAATCGCGCGCAGTCAACTCGATCTTCTACACGTAGCGAGTGAGGTTGGCGCCGACTGGCCGAAGCTTGTTGGCGTTCTGTTACCTGAGTCTCATTTGGGTCCGTCATGCACCGTAGAACAGCTGGTGGACTGGATCACGCAGAACGAAGCACGTTGGCAGGAAGCGCGAATAGCCGCAGGTGGTGATGGTACAGATGGTTTTGGAGGCGTGACTGCGGCAGAGTTGCGCACCGATCGGGACCAGGCTCTGGCCGTATTGTTGGCCTGGAAAGAGCAACGTGGTGACTTGGCAACAGGTAATCAATCATGAGACGGTAGAACTCTCTGATTTCATTTTTCACTGATAGATCAACTGAGATTCGACTGTCTCATTTTTTCATGAGACGGTAGAACTCTCTGATTTCATTTTTCACTGATAGATCAACTGAGATTCGACTGTAACACCTTATTTTTTTTACAGGAAACGAGCTTGAAAAAGCTCTCCGGGCGATTGGTCGCACCGATGTGGTCAAGTCTTGTATGCGGGATATTCAATGCGTCATGGAGGAAGATGAACACAGAGAAGTGGGTTACCGAGTGTCATCATCTGTGAAAATCCTCTTTTTAATTCCTTGGATCAGCTCACCGAGGATCTTGTTTATTTATTTATTTTGTCATTATATGGAATTCTTTACTTAACTGCTCGGGATTCTAACGTTTGTGGACGAATCGGGTGTTGCTGTCTACCATGGGCTGTTCAAGTCTCTCCCTTAAAAGAGGCATTTATTTCAATTTCGTTTACCAGACGCCATTTCATGATCATCAGAAAACCTGCTTTCATATTTTCTTTCCGAGTTAGATTTGACCAATGGTTTGTGACACACTACCATCCCGTATTTCTAATCGTCATAGGCTACCAAACGAATTGATGAGAAGTGGCCTCGTGAGCCTGTGGAACATAGTACATCTGCTTAACCTCCGTCTACCTCAGTCGCAGGGACAACAACGCTCATGTCTGGGATGGAAGATATGGCTGTAGGCCAGTATGGAGCTACTCCGACAGTGGGAGACAAAACACAACCGAAGGCATCCAGCGAAAAACAAGGGGCATCTTCGAGTGCTGAGGAGTCGGTTGTCCAGGAGGTTACTACGGGAGTTGCTCAAGAATTTCCAATGTCCGAAGAAACTTCCGGACAAGATGAACCGGAACAAGAAGCCGAAGATGTCGCATTAGAAGGTTTGGAATCTGGTACACCTCCGGCAAGCAGTACGAGTCAACAAGGTGGTGATCCTCTACTCGTTCACGCCGCACATGAACCCCTTCCGACAGACGACGGTCCGGATATGGTCCGTGACAGTGAATCAATGACAGCAAGTTTTGATGGAACAACAGGAACGGATGATGGAGGACGTGCAGTGGGTGAAAAAGAGGAGAAACCTGGTAATTCTTTTGCTCCCGGTTTCCTCCACGAAGATTTTCACGATGAAGGTTTAGAGCCAGCCACTGCTTCTGTTGAAGGTGAGCGCTCGCTCGCAACATTTTCCCCCAGGCAGTTGAGAAACCCCATACACTCGACATTCGTTGATAAGGCTGGCTTCACTGATAATAGTCGATCGTATATGGACCTGGCACAACTTGAAGCATTTGAATTAATACCGGTTGCTGTTTTGAGCTGTGGAATGACTTTTGACCGCTTTATTCACTTGAACTTTTGAACTCTGATTTGTAATCATGCGTGCATCTTCCAAAGTATTTTGTACTCCAAACTCTGTAGGAGTTATCTCCGACTAGGACTGCTCCACAAAGTTCATGTTTTCTGGACTTATACTCGAAATATTTTCCGGAGGTGCATAAATCTTACGTCCTACCTACTTCAGCTTGCCAAGGAGCAGGTTACTAACGGAAGGTTTCGCGGACCCTCGATCCGGTTGGCCGTCCAGGATGCAGCTTATCCGAGTACCCGTACCTTGTGTGTGTGTTTTATGAGCGCGACCACATTCATTCTTTGCGAACGACTGGCCGCAATTATCCACTCTTTCTAAGTAAATGACACTATGAATGACTGCTTAGGGCTATGTAGAATTTTCGACCTGTTGGAGTGGAGAGTTTCACTGCTCTTCGAGTCCTTAGAGTTGGGTCAGTGAGTACACACTTGTCACCAGAAGTTGAGAACAAACTGTAAGAGACCAATCAGGAATGCAAACTGGTGCTAGAATGTTCGGGATGTGGGACTTTTCAATCACTGAATCGAGGTGCAGAGACACCGGTCATCCCTGTACAGCAAGTATACCGAATTTAAGGATCGGACTGGACAACTATGTGCAGTATTTGCTTTTGCGTACCTACTTGACCTTTATTCGGTCAATTCGATCGATTTATTCGATCAGTAGGCTGATTGGCGCCAATAAGTTGGTGATATTTTGAGCTGCCTGTTCGGTGAGCGGGATTGCTCAAGGCGAGATTGCTCAAGCGGTTAGAGCGCGAATTGACTGATCGGAAGGTTCGTGGTTTGAACCTGACCTCTGCCTCTCGACTTCCCCTGTCTAGGCTTGGGCAACCTGGCGGTATCCAAGCCCTCGTGCTTCCCTCGAGTAGCATGGCAGCTAGGCCTGTTCGGTGACGTGCTCTGTCTTATAACTGTCCGTCAACATCAAAGATCTGATGGCTGGTTGGTTTCAGGGTAGGCTGAAGTCAGTCATCTCATAGAGAAGGTCTGGGTTGACTAACAGTAGCAATTGGTCAACAAGGATCCCCTGTGCATCGATGCTCGTGCACTCATAAAGGGCTACTCAGAATGATTCATATATATCTTTCACTAACTCTGAGTATGCTTCCATCGACTTTTTGGTGATCTACAAACTATTCAGCAATGTATTAACGATGGTGTTCTGTCTGTATCTGAGAATTTTGCTCGTTAGGTCGTTTGGAAGATTTAGAATAAAGATGAGCTCATAAAGGAAACTACTCACCAGGTTACTGAAAACTCTTCGACAGCCCACGACCGGTTTCGCCCTTCCGCTTGGGGCTCATCGGGTAGGCGCAGTCCCCGAGCTCCCGTCAACCTTATGTTTTACTTGAACCCAGATTGGATTGTTTTCGAGAAATACACTAATTTGCAAATCAATTTGGTTTTTACGACAGACTCAACTGAATCTCTCATTTAGGATATTCTACTACTGAGTGTGCTGCACTCAGGCCGCCTCACGTTTCAGTTCGCACAATATTCGAGATATCGCAGTATATTTTCATGAAGGAAACTACTCACAAGGTTGGTGAAAACTCTCAGCCCACCCACGACCGGTTTCGCCCTTCTTGGGGCCCATCAGGTGGGCTTTCGACAATTGAATGTGCTGCCAACTGAAACATGAGGCGGCCTGTGTGCAGCACATTCAGTTGAAGAATGTCATAAACGAGAGATTCAGTTGAGTCTTTTGTGAAAACCAAATTGATTAGCAAATGAGTGTATTTCTCTAAAAATGAACTCAGTTTGACAAGGTTAGCTGAAAAGATTTTCTCTCCTGGATTTGCCTTATTGCTTGCATCCACAATCCTTTAATTCGTTGTTGAATATGTTCTCGTACGCATCTGACGTACGCCTTTCAAAGAAAGTGTGTTTACTTTGCAATTCTCCATAACTTTTTTCGACTGCAATTTGAAATGCGAATGACAACACTTTGGTACTAGGGAACTGCAATATTTTTTCCTAGGTGAAACCTCCGCCAGTGCCGAACTGGAAGAATTTCCAAAAGAGCGAGGCACAATGGAACCTGGGGATGAACAAAGATTGGCTGATGCCCACCACGCAGGTGGCGAGGGACCATCCTCAGATCAGTTGTCTGCACCAGTAAAATATTTCAGTGAAGAGACTACCGAGTTAGTCGAAGAGGGTGTGGCCGGAGAACTGGCGGAACAAAACGCCGGCGTTTCGGAAACCCAACAGCCATTGGTTTTCACCGCCCATCACGGGGTGTCTTCGGAGCATTTAGATCAACAATGATCCTGTTCACGCGCCCTTTATCTAACTTGAGCACCTAACTTGGCGAACCAATTATCTAGTCCATTCTGGAAACGCATTCACGCTCCGCTGATGTTTTATTCCTTCTTTTTTCTATCCAGTTTACCTCCTCATCACTCGCAAGTGTTTTCTTGCTTTTCTACGTGTTGTCTGCTTGTACGTGACCAATGATCGCCGCTTTTTCATGTGATTTTCTAACCGCCTATCAGAAAACTGCATTCAGTCAATTTCGATTAAGATCACACCTCCCGATGAATTTTACTCATTGCCTTACGTCTTTTTGTCCACCACTGCTGCCACATCATTGACCATTGGTCACTCATTGCTAGAAGACAATGTGCTGCTCCCCTCCCCACCTGTCCCTCTCTCTCTCTCTCCGTTCAGGCTTTCACCTATAATTTTCGGCTTTTATCTCGGCCGCATTTTTCACGAGTAACTTTTCGATCCAGTCAGCCAACATTTCGCCTACTTGTGTTGTTTTGTCCAATTTCGTGCGCTGTCTCACTTCTTTGAAATTGTGTGTGTGTGTTTGTGTGTTACGATACGAACCCTGTTCGTATTCATCCGAACTGCCGAATAGCGCTTCTTAATTTCGTCAACAACAGTTTACTACTTCATGCATTTTATTCACCTGTCATCCTGTGTTTCTCCCCCATCGTGTTTGTGATTTTGCTGCCCAGAATAATGATGATATTATTACGTTCTATTCCTGTCTTCATCTTTTTTTCCAAACTGCATTTTGTCCTCCTTCTTTGAAATTGCAGCGAGGCGAGATGGTCCAAGTGGGTAGAGCGCAAATTTACTGACCGGAAGGTCCGTGGTTCGAATCCGACCTCTGCCTCTCGACTCCCCCTGCCTAGGCTTGGGTAACCTGACAGTATCCCAGCCATCGTGCTTCCTTCGGGTAGCATGGCAGCTAGGCACCGAAAGGGTGCTACAGCTGAATGGTTTTTTAGGCCGACCAGCTTCCAAGGTCGTACTAGCCCGTTGGGGTGGTCCATGTCAGAGGGACGGTCAGAAACTTCCTCTGTTCATGAACAAGTTTGTTGTGTGGCGTATCGTACCAAGACTTATTGTAGCAAATGCCTCATGGAATTAGTCCTTTCTCCATGGTTTTTATCCATTCTTTGTTGGAATCACACTCAGTCTTTCCAATCCAGTCCCTGTCGGGGCTCAAAACAGAAAACCGGGGTCCTGAGATCCTTCAACCTAGATCAATCACCTTAAATGTTATATATTGTTGTACATAGGACGCGTCACTCACAGAAGTGTCCATCTCGCTGGAACAATAGGCTCTTGCCAGTCAGTGTGTACCACAAGTGTACCACGGCTTCCTGAGCATCCCGACTCCTGATCAGCCACAGGTGGCGATCGGCGGCTGGATTACGAGACACATTTTGACAGCCCGGCTCTTCGACGTCAGATGTGACAACACGTGACTAGGTTTCCACCAGTTTGAACACTGAGTGTGCTGCTTTTCTGTACACGGTTTTCACGATAACCCCAACCGATTGATTTAGGAATGAAACTGGCGCGATATTCGATAGTGACGTTATATGGCGAGTTGAAATTCTGTCATACCAAACGTTCGAGCTGTATACGGGGATCATCCGTTTTTCAAACGAGTTCTGTCTAGGACGGTTAGATTTTGGAAGCAAACAGAAGAAAAATGGCATCGTAAAGTGAGCTTTGCTGCCGAGCTTACCGTCCTGGCGCCATTGTGATTTAGTCTTACGGGTTGAGCTGATCAGCAGTGCGATTAACGGTCAAAAATTTAAACTTATAGCCGAGAGGTCGCGGGAGACTCCGGAGTTTTTCAGGTGTGAACTGCTAATGATTTTTGACAAGGATGAAACAGCCGTCTAGTGCTTCTCGTCTCGTTCAACTTTAACACCCTTCCGGTGCCTATCCGAAGGAAGCACGAGGGCTGGGATACTGCCAGGTTGCCCAAGCCTAGACAGAGGAAGTCGAGAGGCAGAGGTCGGCTTCGAACCACGGACGTTCTGGTCAGTAAATTCGCGCTCTAAGCACTTGAGCTATCTCGCCCACGGTTGTCGGGTTTGCTTTAAAAAAGCACATCGTATGGTGTGGCTCAAGACCGTTTGTCAATTTTTCGGACGTCCAGTGGGGACGAAGTGACCTGCCGGTTCCAGTTCCGCACTGTCGTAACCATCAGACATACTATGTTTGCATCACTGAATCAATGTTTTAAGGTTCATCGATGATCCGACAAGACTTTTGTTGTATTATTCCCGCTGATTCGGTCTGCTGTGACCATCTGCACATGTAGAATAGTAACTCTATCTGGTTTGCGAGTTTGATGAGTACTTACATTTTATTGTGGCTGCTTCTTGCAGGTGGTCATCTGAATTATCTCTCGCGCGGATTTCACGGGATGCGGTACTTTGTAAAACAGTTGTCCAAGACCAGGTTCACACACGGAGAGGTCCGGTGTTCATTTCAGTTGCAAATGATATGAACCATTGTAGGCCAAAACCCTCCACACATGCTGTGGTAATAATGTTTTAGCTGACAACTGAAGAGGCATCGCTACTCAGGGCAGGATGACGGTGCTAATGTTTGGTTGTATATTTCGGTCTCTTGGCATCCTAAGCGTGACGGAACCACTGTAACTGCAGTTATCGATTAAGGTTGAAAGTTCCTTGAATGATTAATCATATGGAACACATCTCCCTATTCCATGACCTCGCTTCTTATCTGGTTTAAACGATGCTCCTAAGACATCAGTGGTCGACTACTTGGGGAGTCCTAGTATCTTTCATTCGTTCCAGCTTAGATTCGTATTCGAATTTGACACTAGGCCGTTAGCTTCAAGGTGAAACATTAGGATCCTAGCAAACAAATACTCACCTACTAGTTGCAGCATTCACATCGTTCAGCTGTGACATACGTTTGATGCCTAGTTGCTGTATCATCCGAAGGAAGCACGAAGGCTGAGATATGACCAGATTACCCAAGGCTAGAAAGAAGTCGGGTCTCATACGCTGTGTTTGTATTCGCAGACTTCCTAATATGAGTATATGGAGAGCTCTTCAGAAGCTTCCATACACAGCGCGGTGTCCTTCAGGGGTGCCCACTCTCTCCATTCCTGTTTAATTTTACGATCGATGAGATAATGATGATGGAAAGTCCTCAAAACTCTGAGGTTCAAATAGCACCAGACGAAAACTTTGTCGATCTGGATAAGCAGACGGCAATGTTTCCGTCTTCGAAAAGGAGGAACCGGTGTTTTTAGACGCCATTTTGTCCTGCACTTTGTACCTTAGGTGTAAGGTCGTTCTCCTGGACATGCAGTCGCCAAACACGCCACTTACACTCCAGGGAGAGGTACTCGAGGTTTTGGAGCGTTTTACGCATTTTGGAAGTTGTATTAGTTCTGAATTTAGTAGGATAGAAAAGGTCATTGCGAGAATCTGTAAGGCTCGCGTTGCGTTTGCCAATTTGAGACACTCATGGCGTCAAACTGTTATACCCGTAAATTTCAAGGAACGTGTGTATCTGGCTACCGTTCGAGACGTGTTGCTACATGGCTGCGACATCTTCAGAGGTTCAACAACCGTTGTCTCAGGACCATAGCTCGCGTGCGTTGGCGCCGGCGAATCCATGACAAGGCAACTAGAAAGTGACTTTTCGGTTGTGTAACGGGGACTTCCATTAAAGAATGTTCCCAGCACCACAAGCTGCGTTGGTTATGCCGTGTATTGTACATAGCAAACCATCGGTTGTCAAAAAGGTTGTTTTTGGTGCCCAATTCAGAATGGCGGAAGCAGAGAGGTAGCTGACCCTTGACCTGGTAGAAGGATATGAAAGATTTCGAAGTCTGGGTGCTGTTGTCGTGACTCACTTTCCAGGAAGAGGATCGCCTGATCCTCACTGCACCTGGTTGTAGACACCGCAGGCTATGACTGCCAACCGATGTCAGTGGCATTCTTGCCGTCAGTTTCTATCCAGAGTGCATGAATGAGTGTCTGGATGTGTAGGCACCTCGGACTGATTGTAGTGAGCTAGCATTAAGTCTCCCCCTGTGCAATTTTAGTCTTTTCTTTACTGTAAGGCTTCAAATAAATCAAGGTTGTACGGCAGTCAATCATCAATGTTGAACCTTGATGTTATGCTGTCGACGACGATGGTGGCCATCTCACTGTGGGCCAGGTGGAGACCTGTGTGCAGAGTTGATGACTGAATTGAAACGGTACGTTATGCCCACACATAATCCATAGCTCTATCAAGGTGAATCTAAAGGGATCGCACCTGGTTGTTACACATTTCATCAGTTCCAGCTTTTTTTCGGCCAAACACCTTGGGAATGCCTATTATGGAGAGATTTTACAATTCCAGTATCCGCCGGGTGCGGAGAGTCGGACAGTCACAACATCACGAGACCAATTAGGGGTAAGCCCGCAACTTTGGTGACGTTAATAACGGAGTGTGTTGCACTCTGCAGTAATTCATGTATGATGACAGCGAAGATGGTGACTACTTCAGAATGCGATCAAGCATAAGATTCCTCTGTCGAAGTGCATAAACAATGCTATACACAAGAAATGTCTTTTTTTAGAAAGCCTTCAACCAGAACTTGCTTCATTCTCTCCAGAGATCAACCTGGAGGACATCGCTGTCGTGCGTAGTCAGTTGATTCACTAATGGGTAAGCGTGTCAAGGGCGTCAGACCGCTCAACAGGGTCGAATGCGCCTTGGAAATCCACGAATACTAAGATTGTGGGTCGTCTGTATGTATGGCGTTGTTCTGGCGCCTGACAGAGAGTAAAGATTCGGTCACTGCAGCCCCAGAATCCTGCTTTCTGCTCATGAGTTAGTGTTTTACGAGCCATCATAAGGCGACAAATCACAAGTGACGCCAACAGTATCGGTACCACTGGGGTCAAGCTGATCCCCCATTTGGTTGCCGCAGTCACTGAGCGTTCACTGAGTAGTTCACCCTCTTCTTTGAACAATGCGTGTGGGAAGTCATTCGGATCGGGAGCTCAGTTGCGTTTGAGAGAACATAAGCAGTCATAAATCTCCGAGGCTGTAGAGGGTTCCACGTTCACCATCCAGGGTCCTGGGTTGGTTGTGGGCTCCAGGGGAGTGGAAGCTGGTGACCACGATAACTGTTCTTCGAAGTATTCAGCCCAACGGTTGCGGCGTTTTTCTTTATTCAAGATATTAGCTCCGTTCCGATCCTTCATGGTTTCACTCATAGGTGGCTTCCGTAGACCGGTCGCACGGATCAACTGAAATAATCTCTTGGCATTCCCGACTTTCTGAGCCCCTTCCATTTCCTTGGCTTTCCGAGTCCACCAGACTCCATGGTCACCTGATAGTTTGTCCGGACGGGTTATGTTCGGGACCGGTGGGGATATATTTCCGATACTTAAGCACTGCCACTTTTCTGTTTGATATCCAATGATTGAGTAGGCCTGGTCGCGCCGTGGCACAGGCAAAACTCCAAGCACCGTGCAAAGAGGTGGCGATACCTTCCCAGCATGAATTGATGAAGCATTTAGAAAAGATTCCAGAAGACTGTTCTGGTCTAACATCCGGATCTGCCAGTCTCTCTTATTTGCCATGCGGTTTATTCGTATCTTACGCGGTCTTGAAGAACGAAAAGAGAAGCAAATCCTTACTAGCGTGTGGTAGGATTCCACAAAACGGGCGGCAGTCAGTTATTGATCCGCGCCATCGGTAACTGATGGCAATGTGGCCAGACAACTTGTGCTATTTCGGAAGTCAGTACTGCATAAAACAGTCTGCGGTCAGCACGCAGCTGAATCAATCGTTCAGCATTGTCCGTACGTAACGAATCCAATCCATGTGGATCTCCTAATTGAGTCTCAGATACACTAAGCCTGCCCACTTGTTCATTCATATCTCCAATAAATATAACGATATTCGAGCTTTTAGCTCTCCGCAACAGGGCATGCAGGGCGTCGTAAAAGCTGTCTTTAATGGCGTCGGAGCTACAGTCAGTTGGAGCAGACACGATAAATAGACATCGATCAATTAGTGATATACACTCATTTGGCCTTGCGAGAGACTCATATGGAACCCAGCTGCATCCCTCGTTTGTGATGTTTCCAGGCAACTGGATGTGATGCACCAGGCCGCCTCATGTTTCAGTTGATACGATATTCGAGATATCGCGATACAGTATATACGTAATGCATTCGCTAACATCGTGCAATTGGTTTCAAGTAGAACATAAGGTTGACGGAAACTGGGGACTGCGCCTACCTGATGAGCTCCAAGAAGGGCGGAACCGGTCGTGGGCTGTCGAAAAGATTTCAGCGACCTTATGAGTAGTGCATTAAGTGTAGACATCGATCAATTTTCCGCCTGTAAGATTCCGTCACATACATTGCCAGACGAACCTCATAGAAACGGCCATTAATAGGCATTCAGTCAAGCAAGAGGGCGAGATGACCCAAGTGGTTAGAGCGCGAATTTACTGACCGGAAGGTCCGTGGTTCGAACCCGACCTCTGCCTTTCAACTTCCCCTGTCTAGGCTTGGGTGACCTGGCAGTATCCCAGCCCTCGTGCTTCCTTCGGGTGGCATGGCAGCTAGGCACCGAAAGGGTGCTACAGCCGAACAAGCAAGGATACTTCCGTCCGATGACTTAGGACGATGTAAGCCCTTGCATATCCTGTCACAACAGCCTTTGGATCGCCAGAGGTGCGCAGCCGGAGGCAATCGGAAACTGATAAGGTGGTTGGGTCAACCAATGTGCTTTTATCTTGAATTCTTGTTTCTGATACAAAGCACAGATCAATGTCAAGCGAGTCCAGTATGAGAGCAAGGGTAGGCCGTTTTCCTGCTTGCTTTGGAGTGCGGATATTTTAGGTGGTCGTTTAGACTGGGCGTGGGGACTGAAGATTGATTTCGATATGTTTGAGGATGTTGTCACCGGATGGCACGTAGATATTGCATAAAAACCGATACAGGACAAATGGACTTATCAGTCCTAACTGATGGACTTACAAGAAGGGGAGGGATAAAGTGTGGGAAAGAGAAAGAAGGGAGACGTCAGCAGTAGCCTGTTTCCACTTGCCAACCTTGCTGTATGCGGCAAAAAAGTCGATCCCGTTGACTACACAACGCGACAGCCGATGTGGCATAGATTATTTGTATAACAGGACAAATGGACTTATCAGTCCTAACTGATGGACTTACAAGAAGGGGAGGGATAAAGTGTGGGAAAGAGAAAGAAGGGAGACGTCAGCAGTAGCCTGTTTCCACTTGCCAACCTTGCTGTATGCGGCAAAAAAGTCGATCCCGTTGACTACACAACGCGACAGCCGATGTGGCATAGATTTATTTGTATATGTGCAATTCATGGTTGTACGTGGGTGCCCTGGCAGTAGCCAGGGCACCCACGGCCATAAAGGAGGACGATCATGGTCTCCAACCAAAGCCCTTGGTTCAAAAGCCTTGCCGCAAGATAGCGGTGTTTGGTGGGAGTTAGAAATGCATTTCAGTTTTTACAGAACGAGTTACCACACATGTTTCAATCCCCAACCTGGAAGTCCAGGAAACTGTTCTCGTCAAACCTCGTCAACCTAATATGAGAGATTCCGCAGAGGTCGGCCGGACATCCTCCAGTATAATTCAGCGGGTCGTGGAGGTACACAAACCGTCACATGGTGAGATCCAGTCTATTAGGGACGGTTGTTAGATGGTTCACTCATGAGAACATCATGGGGCTAGCAAATAAATTTCTTGCTGGAAAAACTTAGCCTATATGGGCTCTTTTTTATTGGTGTGATGAACTAAGTTCATCAAATATTTGATTCTCACTGACAGTTATCAGATCTGTTCCAACATCGAAGTTACTCCAGAATCAGGAATGAAAAAGACCGCTTTATCTACCTATTAGTTGGAGGGATTAGGAGAACCAACAACTGGTGTAAAAAGCGATGCACAAGAAGGAAATCAAGATGGTTATGGTAAACATTGTTTGAAAGAACTACGAAAGATATTTTTCCCGACAGTTCACTACAAACCACGTTAAAATGACCGGAAAGTATCCTCATTCGGGCGCCCATCAAATCTGTTTTGTTTCGAAAAACATTTCAGTCGAGGACAATCCTGTCTGTCTTCAGTTGCTCTTCAAATACAACTCCAGTCGATACGATCGATGATCCGGATGGATTTTGAAGCAAGTGATCTGATAGGAAATTTCCGACAGAAACCTGATTCGGGCATCTGACCAAAAGGCATTGTGCTACGAACTACAGCAAGCTTTTGTGTGTATTCTCATTGATGGTCACGTAACAACCGGGGTTATCACCTAGTTTTACAAGTCTGGATCAATTCTACTAATGGTGTCGCCAACCGTGAGTGGCCCAGGCCCGGCAGGTAGCTTAAAGTCCACACAAAATCTACTGCCTGTGTGACCTACTTTTAGCGTAGAAGTAGTTTGTGCGGACGTTGAAATTCAACTGGCCAGCAGTGTGTTGTTCGACGCTGACGTCATGAACTTCACGTGTCCTACCGCAAAACAGTAGACACTCATTCCCTGGCATGATGCTACTCTCAAGTTTAGTGGAAACTACTGTATAGCTCACCACCAGCTCCGACCTTCTCCGGGCTCATCAGGTGGGCCTGATTATTTGTCTGATTAGTTGCAAATATAAATGGCTTTAGCCCTAGACTCGAATAAATCTTGTGCTTGTAATATTCCCCAGCTGTAGGCGCTGCACAAAAATTGGCCAGTATTCATTATTTTGATTATTTTTTTCGTTCTTGTTGTTTTCGTAAACAAACATTGATGAACTTGATTCAGAGAGAACTTCGGGAATCTTGGAACATGCGTGACCAAAAATTGTTCTGGTTGGCGACAGTTCACTTTACCCAAAACGCAGGTCGTCGGGGCGTTCGTTCAAAAATTTATCAACGATTTTTCTCACCGCAGAAGAACGGGACTACCACTTTTGTGTATGGGGTGATACGGTTCGGTTGTAGGTAAACTGACTGGGCTTTACTCCACAGACCTCTAGGAGAAATCACTCATAAACACAAGAAAGAGTTCAAGGAAAAACAGGACGTTAACGCGTATTGATAACGGTTGGAAAATTACGCTGCAGAAGAGAAAGGCTCACAAGGTTGTTGAACACTGTCCTGCATCCCGAGATTAGTTTAGCCTTTCTTGGGGCTCATCAGATTTGCGCAATTCAAGAGTTACTCTCAACCCTATGTGTTGTGGGCAATAGGCATTCACACATCAAGTTGGTCCACCAACCGAAACATGAAGCGGTCTATGCGTTATCGACGAAAATTATAAACTAGATGTTCAACTGAAATTCAGTTGGGTCTCTAAATCGGTGTACAGATGAGTGTATTTCGCTATAATACTGAACGTTTGTAATTAACCTCTTTTAAGCATCATGCGAATCCGATGCACGTGGTGGAGTAAGGCGTGTCCAAGGTACCGAAAACCTCATCACTAGTAGCTGTAGATCGACCGTTTAGTCAGCTGTTTCAGGTTGTCGGTATCATCAGGGCAGGAGGGCAAAGATGCTTTACAGGAAGCTTCTGGCTAGCCCACATTTTGGCTAATGTTTTGGCAAGCTGAACTGCCTTTATAGACTGAATATTTTGCGTGCTGAAACCCCACAATTATTGCAATTTTATGCCACAGACCTTAAACAGCATAACCAATTTTGTCAGTGCGTTTGTCTGTGCTGTGATACAGTTGACCTTTTTGGAACTGAAAGCCCTCACTTGTGAATTTGACGAGATGACCGGTTGACTCTATCAACTTTCCAAGTTAAAAAAAGCTTCAATTCTTTTGGGTCTCCAACTATTCATTTCATCGGATCTTTGGCTTTCCAGATTGCCAGTCTTCTATGTTTACAGAAAACGCTATGAGAAAGACGTGCATGGATAGCCAAGGGGCTTCAGTTGACCCCTCCATAGACGGCCCGGGACAATCAATATCGGCTTTAAAAAGTAGCTTAGTTCATTCTGTCAGCTTATGATCTATTGAGGAAGGTAAGTTATCGCAAAAATACCTCTCGTGTGGCGAGCACCTGGGGCAGAGAATACTGAAAGCCGTGACGAAATGAGGGTTTGAACGAAGAGTTTGTGGGAGTGTAGGTCATCATTGAACGGTTCTGAAGAAATCACCTTCGTGGAAGCTAGTATGCGTGAATATATGGGACTTGATAAATACAGCAGATGGGTTGAATTGCTTTTCAGTTTTCTGCACAGTTTTATGGTAGTTCCTTGCTCGAAGCATCATCCTGCAAGCAAAGTCTATCTATGCACAAAAGCGGAGATGCACCGAACAGTTGTTTCATCACTGCTAGGAATTGCCAGCAGTGCGCGTCTCAAGAACCTGTAGGATGATCCAAAATCGCGACCAGGCAACACGACGTGGTGTCAACTGTGTGACTGAGTGTTGAGTGGCGTTATATCTTATCTGTGGGGTAAGCAAACCAATGAATCAGCTGCCTTTAGTCAAGGAACAAAGTCTCCGGGAACTGGCTGAGAGATTATGAGTCTGCGTTTTTGGAAATTGGTGAGACATGCAATACTGATTATTCTCAACAGGGGTAGCATATCTGTATGGTGGTTCGCAGTCCTGCAGCACTGACCGACTCCCCTTGCAGAATGAAATCTCAATCAAAGGTACTTGGTTGTCAGTTTATCAAACCATCCGATCGTCAACCTGATTGTTTAGCGGGTGCATTCCACGTCTCTACTTAGCCTCACCTGTCAAAGGTTTTTTAACTCATTTTGATAAATGAAGAAACTATGGTAGGTTTATAGTTAGTAGCGCCAAATAATTCGGTAACATTATTAAACCGTTTTCTGCTCATCGTGAGGACAAAAGATTCGACAACGCACGCTGTCTTTCACAAAGGGTAAGCCGACGCTATGATCAACTAGCGACACACATGACAAAATGCTGTAGCAGACTAGGACCTTATCAGCGTGTTCGAACAAATTAACAAGCGAAGTAACCAATACAAAATCACAATAAGAAAAGACTGAGTAGTCGCTTCGAGAAATCAATCTCATTGTGCGAATAGCCAGCGGCATCCAAATGCAGTAACCGGCTGTGAAAGAAATACTCACTCCTAGAAATTTCTCACGGATGATTCACGTGTGAGTGATATATTATACGATTGGAAAGTTAATTACGGTTGAAAAAACGTCACTGGGATTCGTTGTGACGTTCAACAGTGGACGCAAACAGAGAGATCTTGTCCCACTGGTTCAATAGTCAGCAAACAGTCCAACGGAGCGTAAATACACTCGTTTAGCAAGAAGTCAGCAAGTCGCGCCGGAAAATTGTGTATTCGTAACATTAAAACAAACGTCATGGTAAAATATGTACGACAGTTACAAAGTGTATTTTAAGTTCAGAAAGAATGGTAAATATGTGACAACGGATTACAAACACTACAATGCTGTGGATCATTGTCAGTTACTCTCATTTACGCTTTGATTGGTCTCTAACGGAAGACCAAACTGTATTCAGCCGAAGAAGAATACCATAACCGAGATATTCGACTGAGTTTCCTGTTACTTGAGTGCATTTCGCGAATTCTGTCAAGTTTGGAGTTCAAGTAGAGAATACGATTGAGCTCAGGAACTGCGCTTACCTGATGAGCTTCAACTAAATCGTGGGCCATCGAAGAGTTTTCACAAGCCCTGTGAGTAGTGTGTTGCGCCTAGTTCCTGTAAGTCTTCCGAGGCGTAGCCACTCTGTATCACTTCTTTGTATAGCCAACCGGACTACCGTGTGTCCCTTTGAACAGAGGTCAACAGATCTGCTCACACTGTTGCTTTCTGACTTATCACGCTGCTATGTTTGTTGGCGTTAGTAGCACAGCGTTATATCTTCAGAAGTGAAACCATTCCGAAGCAGGAGCCTCTCTCACAAGAACTGTGACTGCGTGCCATAGTGAAGAAACACTTGCACGTCAACTGCCCAGTTTGTTAAACAGATCAACAGCTGCTTGAATCACAGCCAATAAACTCATCGGACCTTCCAAAATAAAAAAAACAGTTGAGTTACTATGACTTCCCTAATGACGTTCTTAAGCCGGTCAAACTTGGGAACATAGGAGTGAAACTTGGTACGAACATTCCCGAATGAAGGACTACGGAATGTTCTTGAATGAATTTCTATGAACTCAGATAGATCTATCTATGCGGTCGAAAATGACCGTATTTCTGTCATTGGTTCAGTAGTGTATTTTGGAGAAAAATCTAGATACTTTTGCATTGCTAGTGATCGATCGTGATCATTCTTAAAATTCGTATATTGTCCTACCGTGAATTATGGTTTTACTTGCCTTGTTCGACTGGGGCTCCGTTTGGTCTTGAATTTTCAAATGAAAGAGTTACTGTGGAGAGAAACGAACCTTTGAATGCGGTCTCTTATAAGCGGGGAGGAGGGTTTGTATCACATTACCAAGCCAGGTACAATCCAAGGGAAAAACCTACCGATCACACCCAAAATGTACAGATGTATACCGTCGGTATATACTAATAAGCCAACTACATATTCAGAAAAGTAGATTGGGTCCAAAAATGCCTTGGTTCACTAGCCAAACTATAAAGGCTATTTGGCTTATAACCAGAGTCAACACGAAGCATTTTTCACTATGAAACTCTCACATGTGAGCCCTAAAAGAAATAGAAATGAGGTAACTGTTATAGTACACTCATTTGGGTCAGAAAAGACCAACTCAGTTTCAGCTCCTATCCGATCTTCAGGGACAAAGACGAAGATGTAATACACTACTCATATGGTAGCTGAAAACTGAGCGGTTCTGCCCCTCTTGGAGCTCATCAGCCCCCAAGTTTACGTCAATCTTATGTTATGCTTGAACCTATTTTGTAAGAAATTCGACTTATACCCTCGTCTACTAACCAATTTGTTTTTTTAACGGAAGACCTACCTAAGGATTTAGCTGGGTGAGTCTCCATCAAAACCAACTCGGTTTGCAGATGAATTTCTGTTGACCCCTGGTTTATCAGTGCACCGATATGCGGCATACCTGATTACTCCTGTGACGAAATCGCTGCAAGCAGTATCGGCAGTTCGATCGTGCAGTGCACTGATTTTATTGTGTTGCGTCACGAGCAAATGGATGGGGTCGTAATGGCGAGCCCATCCTAGCTGCAATTCCTCTAGTAAGAGAGGAGACCCATGTATGTTGCAGTAATTCGAGCACATTCATTTACGAGCAATATCACAATCACATTGAGATTCTCACTTCGTTTCAGCTTTATATAGTATGTTTGGAAATATTCACGTTTATTTGGCTGTATCCAAAGTTAGTTGAAATTTCCTTTGTATGTTAATTAACCCGTAACTATCCTAAGGCTACGTGGTCAGCAACCTCACCCTGGCGGCTTCACTCCCAGTCAGAACGCAGTTTCGCAGGTCTGTACAACAGAACAACTATGAAGCGAAGATTTGCGGATTTGGATCTTTGTAGTCAACCAAACCCCCACCCAGCGTGAACTTCACAACCAAGAAGAAAATTTTTATGAGAAATACACTAATTTGCAAATCAATTTGGTTTTCACGGAAGCTTCAACTGAACCCCTCGTTTATGATATTCTACAACTGAATGTGCTGCACACAGGCCGCCTCATGATTAAGTTGGCATGATATTCGAGATATCGCAGTATATTTTCATAAAAGAAACTACTCACGAGGTTGGTGAAAACTCTTCGACAGCCCACGACCGGTTTCGCCCTTCTTGGGGTTCATCAGGTAGGCGAAGTCCCCGAGCTCTCGTCAACCTTATGATCTACTTGAACCCGAATTGCACTGTTTTCGAGAAATACAGTCACTCGCAAATCAATTTGGTTTTCACGGAAGACTCAGCTAAACTTCACCAATTAAGAATGATCGTATCCACAACAAAATCAAAAAAGAACTGCGGTCTTGGTCAAACTGCAAACTTAGAACCGATCGATTGTACTCGGTAGTTTCCCGCCTCGAATGTCATCTATGAGTTCACCTATGGTTGCGGAGATACAGAAATGGTCGAAGTACTTCTCAGAAGGCGTCGAATTGAACTGTTTTAACCGTGCAGCACAGAGTCAGCAAAACTAGCAAACAGATTGAACTGTAGGTCAGGGGTTGCAAGGCCTATCTCTGAGACGGGTCACGTTTCTGACACTGTTCGTGTTTTCACCACACAGTCAGAATCGGAAACTGCTGATTTTCTGTAAAGTGATACTGATAAGAGCTCGGCAACCTAAGTTATGTGCACTAAAACTGTACGTTGATTCGCACTCTCCGACCACCTTTAAACTGAACCACACCCCACTCCTACCAGAACACTGAGCTAACCGATGTTTTCAACTTGATATTACCGTATCCGTTATCTGTAAACAGTGACTGTTTCACAAGTGCAGCTACTGAAATTTATTTAAAGTATTAGAATGTCTGAGCTTGTATCGTATGGCTGTTCTGATGGAATGGTTTCGTGCTTCAAATGACCATGTGTGTTTTGGAACCACGGGAATGTCGGACCGACGATCCCAAACCGCTCACATCACTCACCACTGATGGTTCACTCCATTGTTTTAGCAGTGTACGGGTGACCCAAGTGAACGTTTGTACGCACCACTCATCACCGATTAAAGTCCATTCACTACTGATATGATCAAGAATTGTGCCCGAGATCAGATCGGGTAAGAGTTCAAGTAGCTTGGTGGTTTTTTTCTGATTGAATCCAATAAAGACAACCTTTCTTTTGAATAGTAAGCATTCACGAAAACTTATAACCACTCAAACTTGTTGACAAATGATTATTCAACTGTAGCATCCTTTCGGTGCATGGCTGCCATGCAACCTGAAGGAAGCTCGAGGGCGGAGATGCTGAGGTTGGGTTCGAAACATGGACCCTCCGATCAGTAAGTTTTTGCCTCAACCACTAAGCTACCTTGAGCTCACATGATAGTTAGATTTCCAGTGTAGTTTGTCATATCTAGGTTAGATCGGTCAAGAATTGTAACATACTCATCGTTTGGTATGATCCAGTTTCTCTCTGAAGTTATCCTAAAAGACGGCAGTTGGTTCATACCATCACCATTTTTTCTTCAACAAATATCTAGTTTTGACGCTGTTCCCCAACACCATGTCCGTTGAACATTTGTCATCGATTTTCTGATTGAAAACGACGTTCTGCTTTTCATTCATCCGCACAGTCTCTGTAGTTCAGCTGCCCTTGTTCTGATTGGCTGCATTTCTATCGATCGGTAGGTACAACCCCACACAGATTAAGGGAGTGCGTTTTCAACAGTTTTTTTTATTAGAACGTTTTCGTTAGTGAAGTTCATTGACGTAGAACTGTTGGAGGGAAAGCACTATGAGTAAATTTCCACATCCAGTCTGTCAAAAACTTCCTTTTCTGACCAATGATTTTCAAACAGCTTTCGCGCACACTAAAAACCGCTGAATTAGCGGAAACACCTGTATCTGTAAGAGGAATTTTGTCCGGTGAAATCTGCCTGAATCTGTATTCCTAAGCACAACATGAAGAGTGGAAATGCATTTCTTCACGTCGATGAAATTGCGAACTGAGGGCGAGGTGGGTGAATCCTTACGATAACTTAGATGTATCACGCATTTCTCAGGTAATGGTTGTGAACAACAGTATATCTTGGTCCAAAACCAAAAAGGAATGTTGGATGGAAATGGTTGATTTGTATGAAGGAGGAATCCATACTTGTAGTATAGTTTTCTTTTAAAGAACTAAGAACATGCACATTCATATACCTTTTTAAACGTGAAAACATGAAGGTTTTTCACTTAGTTTTTTTTACAAACCTATGTAGACACCAAACGTAAATAGCCGAGGCATTTTTGATCCTCTGATCCTTCTCCACATTGACAGAACTAAGAAAGTGAGTTGTGTGCTGCCTTGCCTACGAGCACAACCAGAAATTCGGGTACAGGGACCAGTTCAATGCAGAAATTCGGAACCAGTACTGAATTTAGTAGTCTACGAATGTAGTGCGACGGCAGTTCAAGTTGACCCCACTGAGAAGCTCTATAGTTTTCCGACGGACAGAGACGGTACTGTTTTTAGTAGTTGTGCATGTCGGTAGTAAACTCGGTTAAACAGCACCGCCGAACAGAATTACACCATGATTTGTGAAATAATTTTGTGGCTACTTCACATGAGGGACGATTACGAAGTGTTTTCGACAAGTTTATAAGTTACAACTTACAAAACCCCATCAGTTTCTACATTGAGTATTCTGAGGCTGGTCGATTCAAGCCTTATGATGGCCAAGCAGTGTACTACTATTCAGATATTTTCAAACCCTTGTGGTTTTTTGAAACTATCTACTCTTTACCAATCCCTTCTGAACTTGTAGCCCTTTGCAACAGGTGTACAAATTTTGATCCTGTTCTGCCGTGCCATAAGGGTAAACGAGTTCATCGAACAGGACGTTTCGCTGTGTAACTTGAGAATATCGTACGGATTTACCTCAAGTTTCACGTACTGCTGATAGGAAACTTTGGTCTCTTTTGGGAGAACAAGACTAGGTTTTTCATTTGAAGTGGAATGAAGAACTAAGAGGCACTGTACAGTTGTCCTTATCGGGAATCGTCTGCAGTGCGTATTTCAAGAAACCCAGGTCGGAACTCTGGAACCCGCGATCTCCCTGCCGGTGGGTTGACTTATACCGCGGAACGAGATCTCAAACGGAAATTCCCAAATCTCTACCCACTACCTACCACTTATAAGTAGCTTAGAGGGGGGATAAATCCAAAGGTGAGTGGAACTTTTTTGTGAACAGCCGACACCCGGGAAGAAAATCAACTAGTGACCATGTGATAAGGCTCCATTGAGTGAAAAATGAGTGATGGCATGTCCTACCAAAGTGTGAGTTAATCACACTGCACGTGGCCAAACAACCAAATGCTCAAGCTACTAGCCTAGAGTTCGCGAGCTCTTGATGATTTCCAATAAGGATGAAACATTTGTACAATGCCCGTCGGCTTTTTAGACTACAGTGGCTTCACTTACAGGACCAAATTTCAATTAAGAATTCGCGAATTTCACCATACTACTTATCAAATTCAGACATGTCTGACTTTGAAGACAACCTTGGTTGAAGACGGTCAACAATGGACCTGAAATCGGCAGGTTATCGAGTACTTCCCACAGGTTTGCGAGAGTAAATACCTGTTGGAAAGAAGCGAAATCACCCAAGAATACCGGCGATTTCGCAGTGGTTATCCAGCATGTACCCTCTTCACAGTCTTCGCAAAACCTTCAGGCTCATAACACGGAGAAAAACAAGTCAAAATAATCGATGGCAATAGAATCTCCGGGAACGTTGTCAATGGGTGTTGGTTTTCAAAACAGAATTGTTTAACATTGTTCTATTAGTAGTGATTCAGGCTGTCCATCTCTCACAAGAAATTCTAGATGCACACTTGATAAGAGTTGATGGGTTGGCAACAAATCTAGCGGGAACAGTCTAAACCAAACACTATATGCCTATTTGATGACCGAGTTCAGCGTCTGGGTGGTGTTGTGTAATAATCTTAGCAACTATCTGGATACTGAAACACACGCAACCCCCCCTTGGAAGCAAACAGTCTCCCCTGAGGTGTAGTGCTACCAGCGAGAAAGTTGCACAAACTTTGCGCCAGCATGCATAAATGATTGTTAAAAACCGAATATTCGATAACCTTCACGGAGTTTGTCCCCCGTTTCTATACACAGCGCCCTCATACCGGGTACCGTGAAATCCAGAACACGGGTTGATGAGTGTCAACGTTTTCTGGTCTCTTCTTTCTGTCAATACGAATCGAGTGAGTACAAGACTATGGATGAGCGATTCACACAAGTAAAACAAGGATAAAGTAGAGTCGATGAAGATTGTTTACTCTTGGTGTTTAATGTTTAAGCCACGATCGACTGACCTGAGTGGCCAGCGGTCACGTGGACGGAAGATGGAAATCTAAATGTGTGTATGAACGCGTTTTGCTTGCACGAACTCGGAGTGTGTGGGCGAATGGCGATCGCCTCGGTTGTGACCAGACATTGATATGGAACAGACCAATTCTAAAATAGTATTAGAACTAATCAAATGACTGGTATCAGCCGGCCACTGAGCTACTGTGTCTCGATTCTATAAACATGAATCTCGGTCGTCAACTTAAAACAAACCGTTTGAAGTACCGGCGTTTCCTAGTGTCATTTGTCTTTCCTTGCTTTCTTTGATCTCGCCTGTCACCTAAGCATAATCGATTTTCTAGTTTACACTCAAAATTAACTGGTGGCGAAATCAATCAGTATTGTACAAAATCATCCGAAATTATTGCTTGATAGTTTTCGTTCCCGTAATTTCAAACCTTACTTATAATAATTCGTAGTGGAGTTCATACATCCTCAGTAAAGTCACCCTAGAAAATAGATTCACCCGAAATCCATTCATGACTTGTTTGGTGACATATACTACTTATGAAATCGCGTAATATCTTCCCTCATTTCAAAGCATCACAGCAGCAGCTTATCGAAAAATGATTTGAACATCAGCTGTCCGAAAGCGTTTGTTCATTGACGTCAGTATCCAAACGACAACCAGAAAAGCTGAATATTTTTTCAAGCTGTATGTGAACTAGGCTTCACTTTTGCGTTCATTTTTCCGCAATGGCCCGCATCCTAACGCGACCCGCCTTTCACTTGTATCCTTTATTCAGGTACGTGACCTCCTGGGCTTCCAAAGGTGCTGACAGCAGTTTTCTGACCACAAAGAAATGACTTTGAAAATGGCACTTGCTGATACATTATAGCCGCTGAAACAGAAGTTTGATTTATCATGCTGAGCAGCTGGGATGTGTACTTTGCACCTCCGATCACCGTTTACCAAAGAAAGTGCTGTTTCCCATTTTAAAACCACTAGTGAAGAAAACTCCTCTAAGAATATGTAGTGATATCGTAGAGCCAATTAAGAGACGCTCCAGTCGAATGGGGAGTCTGCATTAGCAAAACTCTCATTTGAACTGTCTTCCCCCTGCTCTTCTGTCACAAGTATTCCGGTGAGTCAACACAGAAAGCATTCGACTATAGTTCAGCTATTTCTGGAGCACACTATTGAGTGTATGTCCTTGGCCATGTAGGGAATTCGAACTCCGCACATCTGACGTGAAATTTGAATGTGTTAACACCATTGCATCAGTGACAGAGCAATTAACGTGGTTGTGTCGATCGGTTGATTCACTAGCCACCAATTCCGAGTCAGTAGCGCCTGATGGATAATCCTTGACAAAGTCTAGATGGTTCCTGGTCTTGTAGAGTCTGTCTACATTCACGTCGGTCTTCTTGAGTAGTCCCTTTCTTATACCGGTGCCCCTCATGTTGACCAGTTCACTGAACCAAGGTCAGACTGGGCATTCTGACAGAATAAATAAACAAATCGATTGATTTTGGAATGGGCTTTTTTTCCAAACGGATCACCCTAGGTTGACGGAAGCTCGGGGACTGTGCCTGTCTGATGAGCTCCGATAAAGGCAACTACAGTCATGGGCTACTCACCAACCTTGTGAGTGGCTTCGTTTGTGGAAATATACTACGATATATCGAATATCGCACCAATTGAACATAAGACAGCGATTGATTTTGGAATGGGCTTTTTTTCCAAACGGATCACCCTAGGTTGACGGAAGCTCGGGGACTGTGCCTGTCTGATGAGCTCCGATAAAGGCAACTACAGTCATGGGCTACTCACCAACCTTGTGAGTGGCTTCGTTTGTGGAAATATACTACGATATATCGAATATCGCACCAATTGAAGCATAAGACAGCTTCTGTGCAGCACAGCCACTTGAGTCTCCCCCTTGCGAACCAAAATGATAAGCAAATGAGTGCATTCGTCGAGTAGTCTTTTGTTATGAAAAAAACAGTATCAGTTTTGTTTCCCACACAAGCTTTAACAAGGCAGTCAATTCTTAGAACATCTTAAAATAGTGGTGACTAGCGGATGGAGTGCCTGTACACGGATGTGAGCAACAAAGAGCTCTCACGAACCGAATACACTGGAGCTCAGAATGGACCCAAAGTCAGCTAAAAACAAAGGTAACTCGATGTCGACACTTTTGAAAACGATAAAGTCCATGGCATCGAATTCAAGACTGCCCCATTTACTGCCACTTGGGCGTCATTCTTACAAACCTACGTGCACCGAGACAGACAACCTGATGGTGACGATGAACGAATTTTATCCCTTCAGGTAACCAGATATGTCAGGTCACCGAAAATGGCACCTGGAATCCTCGGACACCAGTGAGCCAGCTCACTAGTGATATCAATAGTCCGACGTTTCTTAACCAGCTTGCAACTCGAAACGGCAAACTTCTATCCTGCTTTGTGGCGGACTTCGGCGGCAAATTTGGCGTTTCAACTTGTTCAACGGTGGCAAAATGTCCCTGGTAGTTTTTCAAGCTAAGTCATAATCTTCGAATTAAGGACGATACTAGGACCGGATTATTTCTCATTGGTTAGAAGTGGCGATATCTCGCTTATTTTTTGGGTGGAATCCTGCCCTCAGGTCTCCTTATTGCACAGGGTTTGGTGAAATGAACCTCGATGAGCTTAACTACACGCGTGATTGGTCAAGGGGTCGGGCTCGTGCCCGATCCGGTATCATGAAGAAAGCTGAATGGTTAATTGATGGACCCAAAGACTAATCGCATTTCGGGCACCTGATGAGTACTAATTTCTGATGGCGCTCCAAGAGGGCGTTTAAATTTCCGTAAAACTGCCGCTTAACAAGCGATACACAGCTTATGTACTCGCGGACGTTCAATAACCTTGATGTGGCCTTGGTGGTTAAGTTGCTGGAAGAACAGGCAATGAGTTCAGCTGAGGAATTTACCTAATTTCGCCTATACAGGATGTGGCACGTTATGTATGTGCCAAACTGAGAGATTAGCGGGGGCTTTGAGGCTCACACGTAAGTTTGTTATGAGCGGAAGTTCCTTTGGCCTAACGCTACAAACTATACAAAATCCGACTAGTCCCATTCTTACGTGAAGTGGCAAAAACCTATTGGTGAATAGCGATGGTTACAATGTAGGCAAGAAAATCATGAAGACAACTAAGTGAGTAGTGGATCGATGAAAGGACGACAAACGGGTGGGGTGTAGGGGTGAGGAACAAGAAGGATTGCGATATAGATAGGCACAATCGACATAACATCGTGTATGTCTCGGTGTATGTGGGTTGGTGTGTGTACTTGTGGTGTGTGCGCACACAGAGACACAGGTAAAAGCAGTATTAGTACTATTAGTGTCAGTAATAGTCATGACATCTACAAATATACGAATCTGAACGACTACACAGAAAAAGGAACTGATGGACTTCCATCGAAGATCTCGGACGGGTATGTGCGTGTGTGTGCAAACGCGGAGCGCAACACGAATAACACAAGTTTGGTCACCGTCACCCGATCAGCAATGGAGCGGGACAGCCTTGACCAGTGTTTCAGTGTATCTTCTCCACGCCGGCCATAATGCTTTCCGATTCATACAGACTATCATGTTTGGCCATGATACGCATCAACGGACGAAGATTGAGCCACCACTCTTCACGTGGTAATCGGTGCCTGGGAAATAGGAGAAGGGTAAATAAAGACGTAGAATGCTGGACCAAGGGAATAAATCTTTCCCAAGACTGGTATGGGCAGTCAAAGGGGAGATGCGGCATTCGTTAGCGGAAATTGATTTTTCACCTTTCCCCTAAAAAGAGTTTTAGTTATCAGCGATACTTATCAAAAAGGGTGTCCTTGAGCAACAGAACAGAGCTCAGTCATAAAAACCAGTTATTACCCATGATTTTCATATTACTGTGTCTACGATGCTGACTGGATCCATAGTCTGTGGGAGAATACGCTTTGTAAGCTGGCCAAGTTACTGCATTTTCTGCTTTGCACTGCTGGTCCTCCGAAACTTGGTTTTGACAACTGTAGATGAGCGATGGTAAGTCCAAGTTATAGTTGTGGCCGAAAGATGTGATTGACAATATAAAAGGAATTAATTTTTCGGACATTGTTGCATTCTGGGAGGCTTTTTACTACGGGGTAACCCACAGTTCACAAAGAGCGTTTCATCCAGGGAGGTTACTTGAATGAGGTTTTGTGTCCAGCATCATACTGTGGATTCACCACAACTTTAACGTTCCAAGCGGAGAAGTCACTGATTAACGAGGAGACCCTCTGATCAGAAGCTACCTTCCTAGAATTCTCGTCAGCAATCTCACTACAGAGAGGTCATTTGCCGGTAGAAGCCAAACACTGCACTTTTATGTGATAGTACCTCCGGGGAGGAGTATTTCAATGAGACTGGTTTCAGTGCGAATTAAGTGCCGGTGTAATTAAATGAAAATGATGGAACCAGTAACACCTCATTGAACAATGCTCCTTGAGGTTTCGTACCTCTGTTGATGGGATATAAATAGGGTTCTGAACACACCGAGTGCAAGAAGCACCTTGGTGCCAACAAAACGACAGTGATACCATTCGTGAAGTGAGTTTTCATCCAGATTGATTTGCTGTTCTTTGAGTTGAACAAGAAGGCTTTGCACGATAGAGTAACACCCGATTTCTCCCGTCTCGTTTCGGCTAACATCGTGTTATTGACCGTCAGTAAAGAAGTCTTGTTGTTTCTAGGTTCAATGTTTAAATGATGGACGAAAATGGGACTGCCAATCAGGCAAATAGAAGTATGTGGTGTTATGTTTTGAGGGATGAAAGAAACAAAACTCTGACACGTGTGATGGGACAATTTACAGCAAACACAATGTGTTGCATTCGGGAAGACGGACAGTATTGGTGATGGAGAGGATGTAAAACCTTATCATTATAGTTCATGATGCCAATGGTTAAGTCAATGGCTAAGTCTGCTAGAAATGACTCAGGACCATTTCGCAGAGGTAGGATGCTTAACCATCTTAACAAGGCTAAGCTCAAACCACTTTCCCCCATTAGATTATCTGACTGACAGCTTGAAAGTACATCCGTACATCCCAGTTTCCTTCTTCATCCCATTTCAAAAGTACGCTTCTGTTGTATGGTGAGTGTCGACACTGTTGTTACTGTCGATGATGCACATCAGGAAACAAGTTCTAGAGAAAGCACACAGTGCAGAAACTGCTATAGACTAGGCGGTTTGTCCCCGGACACTACTAAAGTTAAAAATAAAAGCCGTATTAAGCGAAACGACTAGTGGGATAAGCGGGAGATGATACATTTAACACCATATTCTTTTAGAGTGACTGATGAACATCTTAAAGGCCTTTTCATAAAAACTACTCACAAGGTTGCTGAAAACTCTTCGACAGCTCACGACCGGTTTCCCCCTTCCGCTTGGGGCTCATCAGGTAGGCACAGTCCCCGAGTTTCCGTCAACCTTATATTCTATGTTCTTATTTACAGATCTTGCATCCCATGGTGGTTATGACGTCAACCAATGCCCTTTAAGACTTTGACGGAGGGACTTCATTCATACATTCAATGACTTACTTGAAATCTGTATGGTCACGTAGTTGTAATATCTCACTGAAGGTTGCATGCTGTCGAATAACGCCCAACAAGACGCATGAATTGGAATTTATCGCGCACACATTACCTGAGCACAAAATGAGAGGTGCACAAATAGGTTAAACGTAGACCTGGAATGTCATTTCTAGACGGAGGAAAGCGAATTCACTGTGGACTTGTTTACAATCAATTTCAGCAACATTCATGCGTCCCCAAACAGTCGATGGTATGACAAACGGCCGATGATGTGATGATATGAGGTTCGTTGAAACCAGCGCCCACAGCACTCTGTACGCCTAGAAGGAAGGATACCAAGGGAGACGGAATCCAGCTATTATTCGATGGGGTTTTGCCGGATAACGGATTTACGGCATAATTCCCGAATTTTTTGTCCTAAGGTGACTCGGAAATAACTCAAATGCGGATCGTAAAATTATGCATTCCTTCCCTTGCAATATGATGGCAGTTTTATCAACCATAGTAACCCTATTTTCTGTCCGTATGCAAAAATTCCAGGTTAAGCATAGAGTCACCTTGAAATCACATAGAACTGTATGGATGCGCCAAAGTGGAAACGCATACCAGTAGACTCAGAGGTGACAGGCAACGACCTCTGTTCCTGAGAGTTTATCACAAATCCACTAGCGAGGGCTGACAGAAAGCACAATGTTGCCAAAACGTCTGACTAAGGACATCAATTTGGTTTGCGTTTAGTCAACCAAATAATGCACCATGACCCAAGCGTTGCTATTGAATTTACTGAACTTGATCCAAGCCTCATAAAGAAGCCGGAAATCATGAATGCCATTTTACAGGCTAGTCCTTTCTGCGGGAGCTTGGACAAAAGCAATCAAAATCTACTACAATGAACGGTTTAGATTATGTAATACCTTCACGCAATCTAACAGCTCCGGCTTGAAGAACACTTGTACAACTCAAAGTCCGCAATCCGGCCAACTCCTCATCAGCATCTGAACTAACACGCGAAGTAAATGGCCTAAACAACGCAGCTTCTTCTGCTACACGCATTCTTCGACGAAAGCCTCGAAAACTCGCTATGGATTCGCCGACAACAACCCACAAGAGCTACGATTCTAAGACAACACCTGTCGAACATCTGGAGACGTTCCAGTTCCGCTGATCGAACAGGCCATACAACAAAACGGTCCGTTTTATAGCCTGATACATACGTCCGTTGAGATTCAGGGATATTTCGTTTTGACGCCATAGCTGACTCAAATTAGCAAATGTAATCCGAACCTTGCAGATCGGTGCATTGACCTCATCTGTCGTACTACAGTCAGAGCAAATACAATTTCCAAGATACGTACAATGATCCACAACTTCGAGCACCTCTCTCTGGATTGTGAGTGGTGTGTTTAGTGACTGCATGTCCACGAGCATGATCTTATACCTTACGGGTGCAGAGTGTATACCAAAAGACGGAATGATGTTGATCAGTTCATCCAAAAACACCTGTGGCTTCTCCTCTTCAAAGATGAGGACGATATCGTCAGCATATTCCTGATCGACAAGGTTTTCGACATAGGATATTTAAGCACCGCCGTTTTGAAAACCCAGTGTTCGTCTCACTATCTCGTCTAAATGGGAATTGTTGGAGTGGACACCTTTAAAGGACATCACTTTACGTACGGAGGTTTTTCGAGAGCTCTCCGTACAATCTCACCCCGCGTAAGTCTGAGAAAACAAAGAACTTATTGTGTTCACAAACTTCCGGTGCATTCTCTGGTGAGTGAGGGTAGTAAGGAGAACAGACCGGTCAACCGAGACCAGATGCACTAAAATTGTGGGTCGTTTATAGTTATGGCGTTGTTCTAGCACCTGAACTAGTGCAGAAACTTGGTGAACGCAACTCCTTCCAGGTCGGAAGTATGCTCACCGCTATCGAGGCAGAGTTTCACGAGCCACCATAAGGCGACGGATTAGTGAAATCAAGAGTCACAAGCTAATACCCTTATGGCTCCCGCACTCACTACAGTCTCCCTTTCCAAAATACAAGCAAACACTTCAGACAAGCACTAATGATCCACATCTGGAAAGTGGTCGCCCATCGCGGGCAATATTCCTGTCCGACCTGGATTTCGGACAACTTCTGAGCCTCACCATTTGATATAACACTAGCAAGCCGGATACTGTCACGAGGCGTGTATGGAGAAAAATACCATTCACGAATGCATGTGGGAGAAACCGATTGGATTGTGAAGGGATTGGTGTTAACTTACCGTCACCCGTGAGATTCGAAGCGATCTGTTCGTCCAACCAATCGATCGCCTTCGATCCTAGTTTTGTGCCCAAATTGCGATCGAAAGGCGAAGGCTCGTGACCCTGTTGCATGTGACCAAGGACATTACACCTGGAGAGTTGACAAGAATAAAGAGGACGGAAGGACAAGTATAATTTCAGGGCTGAAAGTGAGTGATTATTTACGGCTAGAAGACCAGTAGGTAACTCCCAAGGTGCAGAAGAGTGGTTGGACTGAAGCACAAAACAGTTCATGAATAGACGTGCTGGCAATAGGTGCATGAGCCAAGGTGAAGAAAAAGTGACTGAGCGAAAACCGTGCTTTCAGAAAGCTGTGCGCAATGAATAGGATAGGTTCGCGAAATTTGAATGTAGTGTTTTCCCCATAGGGGAAAGGGGCAACAGATATATCACACCTGTGACCTCCTTACGATTCGAGTAGAGCTATCAGCGAACTTTGGCTAAAGATGCGTAGAAGTTTCCCAAAAGACTGATACCTTACTCAGTCAGAAGTGCCTCGAAAATGGGATTTAATGATGGAGATGATCGTAATATGAACGCATTGGAAGATCGCTGCGGTCATTTTAACAGTGAACACATTCACAGGACAATCTCGAGCACCTCAAAAGCCCTTCGACTGAAATTTCCTGGGAGTCTGAGCTTCAGGACACCTACTTCAGTTACGGTCCACGACTAGTCATCAGCCGAAAAGTCACAAGGGAGTGTATCCAGTTACGAAAAGGAATCTGTCTCGTACCATCGGTTGGAACTAGTGTGGGACGTGTACATGCTTCGTAGCTGATGATGACGATTGTGGCTACCCGGCCGTTCATCAGACCCAATCGAAGGGGTACCTTCTGGAGGGAGGTCTTACAATTTAGGAATCATCACAACTCTTTTGGACATTGGGATGATTCCCAAATTGTAAGACCCCCCTTTCAAAAGGCACTCCTTTGATGGAAAAACCAACTATCCACTCCTCTCAGAGCGATGCTGTTTTAATGCTTGAGCGACTGTTTTCATTGACTCAGCAGCAGCACGAACCCGACAGTTGCAGTTTTCATACTCTCACCTGGCGCGGCTTGACATGACACAGCTAACAATAACGACTGCCGTTAACAGGGTCCCCCTAGAACCTACTGCTCATGACATATTAGGTAAGATGCAATGCACAATCAAGTATCAGACCAACAATTACTTCTTAGGCCTACGACAGCTTGGATTACATAGTCAAACGGTCGAGCGATCACGAAGTTGATGTGTTTCAAACGGAAAATGATGGTAAAGTGAAGTTGGCGATTCGAAAACACTCATTTGCCTGCGAGTTTGGTTTTGCCAGGGGGCTCAAATGAATCCAGTTAAATCATTCGTTTGTCATGGTCCGTTTAAACTGAATGTGCTGCAACAGGCCATCCCATGTTTCAATAGGTGCGATATTCGGGATATCGCTTCGATTTTTGGTCTAGCCTTTCTGATAACTGTTTGTTTAGTTGGCCCGTCGTTCTTCTGAGCCATCGTAGCTAGCTGACAGCCAAGTCAAGAGTACGAGTCGAATACTGTTTTAACTGATTTTTTTTACCTGGGCTGCCGAAAGGTATTCAACAACCTTATGAGTGGTATGACCCGTCAAGAAAAAATAATACATCTCAAATATCGTACTAATTGGAACATGAAGCTGGCAGTGTGAAGTGCAGAAATAGCACAAGCGTAGAATTCATCCGGGACTCAGTAGAATCTCCCGTTCGAACTAAATTAGTTTACAAATACGTGAAATTTTCAAATAAACCTCATGTTTATACCGCTGAGCGATGAGGTTTGTCGTCACCCTCAGTTGGTGAGTTCGTCCAAATAAGAGACGTTCCCTCTGGAATTTGAAGAATGCATCGACTCAAAATCAGTCACTTCATAGTTTCGACCAAAAGGGGCCCTGACCAGTTCTGAGATTAGAAGGACGTGTAGGATTTGGATTAGCGTATAGGGGAAAATACAGATTTTAGACGCTGAAGTGCCATTGCACAAAGTTATTCTATTGCGGGTGGGAAGGTTTTACCAGAACTCAGTTAAAAGCTCGGAAATTGGTTTGCATTTACAAAGCCGGTGCAGTACATTCATCTATAACCGGGATACGTAATAAGAGGTCAAATTACATAACTTACTGCGTGCGTTATCGACTAGATGTTATTGGCAAACATTATATCAAAAGCAACTCGTGTTGACCTGAGTTCTGCTGGTCCACTGACTGAAATGAACATACCACCATAGTCGAAAGTACTTAAGTGAATATCTCCTGTAGACGTGTGGAGGTTTACGAGGAGCTCTCGCCTGAGTTCGCTACATTAATTCGTATCAGGCAAGATTGTCCTCGCTTGCATTTCATCATCAACTCCATCATCGATATAATTATGGAAGACTAGCCACCAGCCGCTTATACTTGTGGAGTCAATATGCCCGCAGGGCATTCACTTACAGATATCAAACACGCGGACGACATAGCTCTTCTCGGGTCTGACACCACTTAACCCAAACAAGGCCAAATAATCACAGCATGACATGTACTTCACAACTTCAAACTGTAAATTGGTACCTGAAGACTGCGTGGGCTAAAACCCTAACTTTATGCTTGCGGGTCGGCAGATTGAGTTAGTAGACAAATTTGTCCACTCGGACAGATATATCAGTCCCGGTGGTCTAGCGAAAGATGATATTTTCATCCGGAATGGGAAGGCCAAAGCAGGTTTCGTGAATCTGCGTCACCTGCGGCGTAGGCGTGGCATCAGCTTATCAACTAAGTGCCGGGTTTACAATACTGCGGTGCGGTCAGAAACCTGGTCATTGCGCACCGTGGACGTCAAAAGACTTTCAGTGTCTGACATTCGATGTCTTCGGAGCACTGATTGCTTCTGGTGGGAACATGGGATCAGTATTGTTGAAATACGTCAAATTTTTTTCGGAAGAAATAACTCCCCTTGATAGACAGATTGAACACACCCCATAGATTGCGCTGGCTTGATCACGTGCTTTGTATACCAGTCGACCGACTTCCTCGAAGGGTCCGTTTTGCACAACCACGTGAAGGGCGGAAACAAAACACAACGGAGTATGAAACCCATTACAATAAAACTCAGCTGCGCTGGTCATTGGCGTACCCTTGGATGGAGACTCCGGGGAGGGACAAAGCAATGGTTAGAGACATTGTCAGACATGGCCAAATCACGCCTTCATTGGCGAGCTGTTTTCTTCAATGCATAACTCCCCTCCAGATCTTCCCAACATAAAGTCCACTAACATTACTGTAATTACGCACAGATTGTCACCTACCACTTTTAATGCATAGCTATCTGCCCCACCTCCTCAAATCCTCAGCGAATGAAACTGTAGCAGCTAGATCCACTGTGTGGTAAGTACGCGGTTCTCACAACTGACGATGATGTTGATGATAGCAACTCAAGGACGAATGCATCGGGCATATAAAACACGCTCAGATAACCAACAAAACAAATGCACATAATCAGTCAAAGAAACACGTAGGAAACCTACCGGCAGTCAAAAATTCCCTTGCCTTCCTCAGCGTACAGCCTATAGATGAAATCGCTCGTATAATTTTTGTTAGCGAACTCAGCGCGCAAAATCAGACCACGTTGCACATTGTCGGCAATCTTAGCCCGCAAGTGGACGACATCCTGACGCAAGTCATCGATGGTGAACTCCTCCTCAAATATATAGGCTGCATCAGCACCGCCGGCAAGGCCGCTTAGGGTAGCCAGATAACCACAGTATCCGCCCATGGTCTCGACAACGAAGACACGGCGTTTCGTGCCCATAGCACTTTGTTTGATTTTGTCAAGAATCTGAACGAGAAAATATGAAGTAAATAAACAAGATGGAAGTCATACAAAAAACGCCGGATGGATGACCTTCCCCTTAATCAAGACATAGCAGAAGATCAAATCGGCTCATGCAGAATAAAAAAACATTGATTTTAGTAAAGTGACCGTCCGGAATTTTGTGATTAACTGCAACTACTGGTTCAACAAACAACAGAAGTTCACTACATGGAACGGGTTTAACCTTCCTGTTGGGCAACAGTGCAACACAAGCTGCTAGGTGAACAACGATGTTTTTTCCTGTTCATTCCATCTATAGCAAAAAAACTGAAACACGGGATCGCCACGGTCAACGTAAACGCTGCTACTTGTACGTAGCTATGTGGAACATCATTTCACTGCATTTCTCTGTTAACCTTCAAGTACCATGTACCGGTTTTGACTGAAACAGAAATGTATGACGCAGTTATTCCGTCACTTCTCTTCTCAAAACCCCGATCTTCTGTTACTGTTGTAATAAGTGGATCCCTTTGGGTCAGATCTGGTGTGACTAGGTGTTGAACAAAGCAGAACCGATGTTAGTCAGTGATTCAAGACGTGTGGGTTTAGCCTGCAACTTACGCAGCACTTTCCATCGGTTTTGGTTCAATTGCAACTAGGATTAGCGTCCAAGCCGTGGGGTAAGTTGGTAGCCCGTTGCTTACGTCATATGAAACCTGCACGGACTGATAGGGACTAAGTTTAGGCGGGCGAAGTATAAACGCCACGTGATGCCTAGCTTCCCAGCCATTGCGTGTTTTTTGAGATATGCACAGGCTTTAACTACTCCTGTTCTCCAGGTGATCATACGCTGTCACACAAAGTTTACTGTCGCTTATTGTGAACCGAAAGCGGACGGAACTAATCAGGGAGAGGATAGTTTTGGTTTTTTTAGTAAGTAGACTTTTCATTTGGAGGAGGGAAGGATCTGAAACTTCTGCAAAAATGTTCAAAGTTATCGGTTGCTCGCTATAAACAGTGTTGTTTACGCCCATTACGAACACTCGCTCCTATTGCACAATATCATAATCCGAAAACAAGCAAAAAAACTGAAACACGGGATCGCCACGGTCAACGTAAACGCTGCTACTTGTACGTAGCTATGTGGAACATCATTTCACTGCATTTCTCTGTTAACCTTCAAGTACCATGTACCGGTTTTGACTGAAACAGAAATGTATGACGCAGTTATTCCGTCACTTCTCTTCTCAAAACCCCGATCTTCTGTTACTGTTGTAATAAGTGGATCCCTTTGGGTCAGATCTGGTGTGACTAGGTGTTGAACAAAGCAGAACCGATGTTAGTCAGTGATTCAAGACGTGTGGGTTTAGCCTGCAACTTACGCAGCACTTTCCATCGGTTTTGGTTCAATTGCAACTAGGATTAGCGTCCAAGCCGTGGGGTAAGTTGGTAGCCCGTTGCTTACGTCATATGAAACCTGCACGGACTGATAGGGACTAAGTTTAGGCGGGCGAAGTATAAACGCCACGTGATGCCTAGCTTCCCAGCCATTGCGTGTTTTTTGAGATATGCACAGGCTTTAACTACTCCTGTTCTCCAGGTGATCATACGCTGTCACACAAAGTTTACTGTCGCTTATTGTGAACCGAAAGCGGACGGAACTAATCAGGGAGAGGATAGTTTTGGTTTTTTTAGTAAGTAGACTTTTCATTTGGAGGAGGGAAGGATCTGAAACTTCTGCAAAAATGTTCAAAGTTATCGGTTGCTCGCTATAAACAGTGTTGTTTACGCCCATTACGAACACTCGCTCCTATTGCACAATATCATAATCCGAAAACAACTTGGCCTATTCGAGCAGCGGAAGTGAGACATCTTCAGGTGTTCGACAATCTTTTCTCAGAACCATAGCTCGTGTGGGTTGATGTCGACGAATCCGTAACGAGGCAGTTAAAAAGCGCGTTTTCGGTTGTGCGACGGGTACTTCCATTGAAGAATGTATCCAGCACCAGAAGCTGCGTTGGTTGGGACATGTGCTGCGTAAGCCGAACCATCGTTTACCGAAGAGAGTGCTGTTTTCCATGCCTAATTCAGAGTGGCGTAAACAGAGAGGTAGCCAACCCTTGACTTGGCAGAGGAGTATGAGGGAGATCACGAAACGCTTGGGTGCTTTCGTTGCCACTCGCCTTCCAGGATGGGGACCGCGTGATCCTCACTGTGCCTGGTTGGAGACACTAAAAGATATGGCTGCCAGACGATGACAGTGGTGTTCTTGTTGTCAGATTCTATCCAGATCGCCTGAGTGAGTGTCTGGAGGTGTAGGCACCTCGGAGTAATTGTGGTAAGCTGGCACTAAGTCCGTTCCCCGTCCATCTTAACTCTTTTCTTTACGATCAGGCTTTCAAATAAATTATGGTTGTACGGCAGTGAAGCATCGGTGTTGAACGCTGATGTCATGCTGTCGATGATGATGATGATTTCCGATCACTTATGCCCCCCATTTTTAAGGTAGGTTAATCCCCCAAGCAAAATCATTAACAGTAAAGGGGACGAATGATATCTCATCGGAGGGGCTTTACATTAAGCCCTAGTAAAGGATGAACGCTGTTATGAGCTCTTCCCTCCTGTCCTAAGGTGCGCAGTTTCACGGATGATACGAGAATGTTGGACTTAGATTTAAGGTGAGGAAATGTGGTGGCCAACTACGCGACTTACCACAGTGATCTCGTTCAATGCTGTATCGCTACCAAGGGAGAAATCGGTACCGGGCACGTTGTTAGAGATGGTGGCGGGGATCATGACCATCGGGATGCACAATTCTGGGTAGAGGTCACGTGCAGATGCCAGTTCAATCATACACTCGTAGGCTTCGAAACCACCAATGACCAATAGTCCATTCAATCGGTGTTCTTTGATCTTTTCAGCAACAGTAGGTAGTCCTAATTCGCTTGGTTTGTCCCTAAAGAATTGGGAATCATGAAGGAAGCTCGGTAACAATGCAGCGTGAAAGGTGTCATGGAAGAAGCTTGAGGCAATCTTGAGTTGAGTTAGGGCCTGAGATGTTCAGTAATCCGATTGCGTAAGAATGCCTACCAGGGTCAAAACATTAAAAAGAACTTGGAAACTTTTTACACGATGGTTTGAACAATCAGGACCGCCAAGATGAAAAAAAGCAACTTACCGGCGCGTGCCTAGAGCAGAACCGCCCATGCTAACCCATCCACGAACAGTGTTCCAGTGAATCTCGCTCACAGCACCATGAACCAATCCCAGGAAGCCTTCGTGAATACCAAGCACCGCGTACCCTTTGGTGATGGCTAATCTAGCAAAACTACGCATGGCAGCGTTCACACCACAAGCAGGAGCTCCCACGTTTAGGATGCCGAGTCGCATATTATTCTGAAACGTCGGGGTAAAAGGGAGGAGAATGTTCCGGTTTGGAAAATATTGAAATGAAGATCTTTTGTAAGACAGCAGCGGCAAAGGATAATGACAATGACACGAGCCAGACAGTCAGAGTTGCAAAACAAACTGGCGTGAACTACTTAAACAGTTTATGTGAAGCGCGGTGGTCTCGCCTAGTAATCACATACTTTCTCTTAACTGAGGACTGCTCTCCCGGAAAGGGTCATGACAGCGTTAATCTTCGGGTACGACTCCTACCTCCATAAAAAGATCTAATACATCCTTGCCTAAGGATGATCTTGCTGTGGGTAGAATGTGCAGAATGTTCCCTGTAAACAGTTGGGTAGCTGAAGGCCGAATTCCTCAAAACTGAAGGCTCATGGTGGCGTTTCATTACTTGCACAGTCGGACAATAGTTCAATCCCTTCAGTGCTTCTTACAAATTTTGCGACTGCTGTGCGCCAAAACAGTTCACCCGAATTAGCCAATATGAAAATTAAATAACCAGCGTACAGATGCAACATATTCAAGTTGATTGAAAGGGGGTTTTCGAGTCTAGCAGAACAAGGACCAAGGTAAACAATGAAATAGTCTGGCTAACAGAATTTTGGTGACCCGAACAACATAGGCGTAGTACACTATAGCTAGTAACATTGTCACTAGTTAACGTAAACAACGCTGTGAACTCATTGGGTCCAGTGCGATATCTGACTACACAACGCGGTACTGAAAAGAAACCGGTGTACAGTAGTGATAAACATATTTTCGTTTCTTACAATCTCGTTGAGGGATTCTAAGAAGGACGGCGATACAAAGTTTGAGAGTGACTAGTCGAACCCATCTTCCTATGTGTGACCTCCCAGACAGAACGTAGATTGGTTGACAGCCAATCAGACTGTCCGTGAGTAGTTTCGGGGTTCCATCGGATTTGTGTCCATCTTGCTCGGCGCAATCCACTTGATGGTTTGGATTAGTCTGCACTCAAGCTATGCTCTTATTAGAACACCAGCCTCCTAGTGTTCGGCCGCATTGATGTTTGAACTCCTAGTGCCTCGTGTGCGAACCGGTTTCCTTGCCATCACTCTGTCTGCTCATTCGTGTCCGGACAGGCGAACGGGGCGATGTGTCCACGGGATTCTGGGGATTCGCAGTCATATCCCTCTTATTGGAGCAGTGATATGCCCATGTGGTTTGACCCTGACGGTGACTCCGTAATTGACATGTATGTGTTTGGCGATTACATTTTGTGAAGAACCCCAGAGCAGGTCGCATTGCGGATACCTGGGGCATCTTGAGCAATCTCATATTGACAACAATTAAATGCAGATTTTATTGAATTTGCATCCACATCATTCCAGCACATTCCTGGCGTCTGTGATACTGCCTGGTGGGAAGACCTCATAGGCCAATAACCAATAGATACGACTAAGTCAACAACTGAGTCAATAATATGTTGCTCGTTCGGGCTTTCGTCATACGCTAATGATTCCATCGGTGATGATGCTCGGAGATGGAACCAGCACGGAAAAGGATAACTACTGCTGGCTAGTTCCAGTAAGGGTGGAGCTTGAATCTGGTGCTTTACCTTCCGCGCATCAAGAGGGAATGATATGAACGCAGATACAAAAAAACCGTTACCAAACTACGAGTAACCCTGTCTTGGTTACAATCATACAGCGTGCTAGGCACAAACAGGGGGACGCAACAACTAACGTCATACTGTCGCTTGTGCGTGAATGAAAAAAGATGTAATTTGCAAAAATGGGAATATGGTGATAAAGTTTTGAGAATCGTCAAAACGGAGAGTTTTCTAGACCATCAATATGCGAAACAGGGAAGTTTATTCTTCAGTACATTAAGGGGTCACGAGTAATCGAGGTGAATAAACGACACTGTTATGCTAACGACTTACCATTTGGCTCTTTCTTGGGCGTTTTAGCTTGGATAGCTTTAGGTACGTCCACAGATTGCCCATAAAACTCCTATAGAAAAGTGAAAAAATAATGATAACTCAATAAAATGAGGCCATTGGAAACTTGAATAAAGAGCAAAGCGTGCCCTTTTAGTAGAATTCTCCTGACAATGAAAATGGGAAAGCCTCTATAACAAGTCCACACATTTTTCGAACCATGAATGAGAGCATAGGAAAGGACGCGATTGATAAATGACTGGTGATTTACATCCAACTTAGATGTGCTAGTCACTAGATTTAGTAACTACCAGAGTCGTGAAGTTCGGCCCTTCATTCAGGTAACAGCCCAGAATCACATACCTTTTTCGTTGGAACAATGCTTTTCAAAGCATCTCTCTGCTGTTTCTCCGCGTTTCTCAGGTACCCCGTAAAACGGCGGCCTATGGATATTCTATTCACCGGTTTCGATGCACTTTTTACGACCAGTGACTGACGAATAATGAATGATGATCCTATTACTTTTCAGTCAGTGTAAGTCAACCACCACATTGTACTTTGTTAATCAGAATGACAAATGGGTCTAAACTAGTTTATCAGATATAAGTAACAGGCGTCGGTATGAAATGGATGCCATTTGAATGAAAACTTACGGTCCTCGTAGTTGTACTGCTCGATCAAAGTCTTTTTCCTTTAAAGCGGTTGCAACCATTCGAGTCTGGAACATTAATCAAGAGACAACGGGTTGACCATCTGGACAACAAATGTACATATAGAATACGACTAAGTCCTTGGGAATGATGATTCACTAACCTTTTCTACACACCGCATAAGTGGAACGCGTACTGCCTGATTTCCATCCAAACTGATCACACAAGCAGGAAGTTCATGATCCCGATCAGCGTCCATAAGAGCCAACACGGCTTCTGCGCCCATTCGGCTCCCCAGGATTCGATCGAATGCTGACGGACGACCGCCTCGTTGTACGTGACCCAGCACAGTGATTCGTGTGTCGAAACCTAGCTCTGAGACAATGAGCTTGCGCACTTCTTCACACGTGATGGGATTGCACTGCCGATCGATGGCGCCTTCGGCAACCATGATAATGTTCACACGCTGACCGAGATCACGGTTCTGAAACACGATGAAAGGATAGTGGTAAACCCAATTTGAACTCATTATTGTTACGCCGATGAAATGAGTCTGGACGATCCCTCCACTGAGTCAGTAGTATTAACAGGAACAGATCAATAGAGCCAGCCCTTAAGGTGAACCCACCTCTCTATAGAGTCCATCATCATCACCGACAGCATGACATCAGTATTTAATACTGATGCTTTGCTGCCGTAACAAAGAGACTGGACCTAACCGTGGTGCGACGGTTTGTGTACCTTTGTGATTCATTGAGCTATACTGAAGGGTGTCCGTGTGACACTCGCAGTGACTGTCATACGAGGTTGGTCAATGGTTAGAGGTCTGACGAACACAGTCTGCTAGCCCTCCAGGTTGGTGTGTCTTGTTCTGCGAAAAATTGAAATGTACTTGCATTTCCCGCCAAACACTGCTGTCCTGTAGTCAGGCTTTTGAGTCAGTGGTTGAGAACCCTAGTCGTCCTCCTGTCTAGGTCTGGGTGCTCTGGTAATATCCGAGCCCATGTGCACGAACTGTACACTGTAGAGCATATACCAACATTCTGTGTTAACTATAACGTTGTTTGTTACTTGCCTGAATAAAAGCCGAAAAGCCCAGTGGTGGACTGTCTCAGGAGACATTTTCATGTTTGGACTCTCCTGGAGATCGACCCCTTTTGTGAGGGTAGTGGACACTCTGTGTCGTGGCCGAGGTGCCCGTTATAAGCTCTCTCGAGCAGTGATCGCACATTGAAGAGTTTTTCTCGAGAATTGCTTCCCACGGAAGGTCCAAATATTTGGAGGAAGTAAAGAGTTTTTTGGGGCAGGGCTGCCACAAGACGACCTTATCGATTCGGAAGAAACAGGTAAGTGAAGCGAACAAACTGCGAAAACACGACGATGAGAATAACTCACCAGTCGAAGTTTGCCACACATTTTCTCTTTCCAATCATCGGCTGGGGGTAACTCAGGAATGAAAACCCAGTCAGCTTCGCATGCCATCGAAGCAACCAAGGCCAGGTAACCGCAATGTCGTCCCATCACTTCGAGGATGAAGCAACGTTGATGAGAGGAGGCGGTGGTGCAGATGGCATCAGTAGCTTCGATAATCCGATGCAGCGCAGAGTCGGCACCGATTGTCATGTCAGTACCACAGAAATCGTTGTCAATACTGCCCACGAGGCCGACTATATTCAGATGGCTACACTCGGTGGCTTGTTCCTGGTTGATCAGATCTTTCGGTAAACAGAAGAGAGAAAAGTAATTTAAGTGTCTCTAGCATTGTCATTATGGTATAAAGTTACGACGACAGGATATTGTATTCAACGTTATGGTAAACGGCCTGCTATAGTGCATAAAGCGGCCAGCATGTGGAGAAGAGAGTACTCTGACGTCATAAACCATATGGTGGAAAACGGCTACCTACAAGTTATTTGCGGAATAAAGGGCATTTCATTCAGTTGGCCAACACATTGCTCAACCGTTTCGTTTTTCGTGAGACGAGGAAAGGAGGGCAGCAGAGAGATGCTTTGAAAAGCATTGTTCCAACGAAAAGACTAAAACTGACTGCTAGATTCGGCAAGAATGGGCCTAAGAATCCTTGAGTTTTCAGTCTACTTGTCAGGCCGCATTGCTAAACTCAGCGAGCAGATCAACCACCAACGAGTGCACCCGAGCTACCAATATTCCAGCAATACCAATGTTCTGATTACAGATAATTATCATTAGCGATACAAATAGTTCGAATTAAAATGAAGTGAACTGTATACACAGGGGAAGTGAATCCTTTTGGAGCACATAATATGTATGTATGTTGCAGCTTAATTGAAGACCGACTGTCTATGAGCCGAATCGTTTTTTATCTGTGTGCTAAGATTTGTGGATGATGGTAGATGGTGCAAACCTGAGGTGCAAGCGGTTGAGGAGATACATTTCCTTTGGATTTCAAGTTGAATCATCATCATCATCATCACCATCATTGTCAGCTGTAATAACCGCGTACTTGTCGTACAGTGGTTGTAGCTGCCGCAATTTCGTTCACCGATGGTTTGGGGGGGGAGAGGTAGATAGCTGCGCATTGCAGGTGGGAGCTGATAAATTGGTGCGTAAATCCAGCACTGTCAGTGGGCTGTCAAGTGTGGGGGGGTTGGAAAAGGAACTATGCATTGAAGGCAATAGTTTGGATGCACGAGCGCCATTGAGGGCGCGACTGGGCCATATCTGACAATGTCTCTAGCCATTGGTGTGGCCCGTCTCGGGGTCCCCATCCAGGAAGATGGCAGTGACCAGCGCAGCTGAGTTTGCTGGTAATGGCTTTCACACTTCGCTGCCGAGTCATTGTTTGACCGCCTCTGGCTCTCTTCCACCCTTCACGTGGTTGTGCGAAAAGAGCCTTTCGAGAAAGTCGGTCGACTGGCATACGCAGCACGTGGCCAAGCCAGCGCAACCTATGCAGTGTGATCAGTTCATCTATCGAGGAAACTTTAGCACATATCATCATCAAACATACACCCTCTGAACAACTTGGCAGTCTTTGGCTGCAGAGAGATTCTCAACAAGTTCGGAGTTGCTTCACTCACTGATGATTCTGCATTCAAATGCACCTATGTGAAGGCACGTCTTGGTGTGTAGGTGAGTCTACCAATCTGGTTGAATAATATCTGTACCGGGATATCTACCTCGATCCGGACAAAGATGAGAGGACGTAGAAGTCTGAGTGTAGGAAAGCCTGTCTTTTTTTGCTTCAGCATGTTTCGAGGCGTTTTTTTTAAAACGTCCTTCGTATGTAATTTATTATAATAAAGCCCTGGTGAGGAAATTGTATTCACTACCTTCTACCATAGTAAAGGAGGAAAGGCAGCTGTCGGGCGCTACAAACTGAAGATCTAGAGGAGCTGGATAAACTCTGATTCCGAACCAACAACAGTGAGAACGGCTCCGATGTATTGCGCAGATATGACTGTCTTCTTAATCCGACGACTATGACGGCGTTACCGATCACCTGTACTCTGCATGCTTCCCACTGTCTTAAAGGCTACACTTCGTTGTGCAAAAGTTGGAGGTGTACCCCGACCAAAAGCCGGGTGGCGCTGATGCGAGCCGCAGTGATACTTCCCTTATTGCTACGGCGTTCCCGGAAAGCGACAATTGCTCTGCAGGACCAGTGATTGGGGTGACCGGAGAGTAATCCGAGGTTCAAAATATAAGAGAGCTTTCCAGTAATTATTGGAGTATTTGTACCTAATTGACTGTTCCAGCTGCGCATGCATGCGCAATCGACCAAACGTCAAGTGTCTGTTGGAGACCCAGTTCTCGGACTCTGTTAAATGACTAATACTGGTTCCTGGCCTTAGTAGAGAGGACCAGCGGACAACTCGGGCGCCTGCGATTGCCGTAAGCAGTCGAAACGACAATGCACCCACTGTCTAGAATCTAGTACCTTCAAGACTTGTGGTGGTTCGTTTCGAAGAAATCCTCTTGAACTTGACTTCAATGTCTATCTACGTCCCTCGCTTTGCGGATGCGGATGAGCAACTGCAACAGATGACCAACAAGATATCATGAGGGGACTTCTTGAAGGTAGCGGGAAACTAAAAGCGCTCCAGTTGGTGAACGGACGATAAGAAGCAACATACACCTGGCCGGTTTCGGTTGGGTCAGCGCTGTGAAAATGGTGACAAGTTCATCAACTTCGCCTCCCATAAGCAGCTTGCTCTTATCAACACCCCTCTCCATCATCCCAGAAGACATTTACGGATAGGGTGCGCGAAAGATGGGCCTCATCAACTGAGGATTGTGGACCTTATAGAGGGGCGGGTTCTGTAAACGCAGGAGACACGAATCACACGATGGTGCGAATCAGGATTAAAAGTAGGATTGGAAGAAACCAGGATACCACAGAGTTCAAAATAGGGTCTGATATATGAGAACAATGCTCACCCTCGCCAATGTTGTTTGAGTTCGAAATCGGTTAGTCGCTTGAACGGGCATTGGAGGGACACTGTGACGTCCAGTTATTCTATTAAACCTGAATAGCTAACTTGGCATATCACGCAGTGGGGGATAACCTGAGAAGGCTTCAACGCGTTCTGAATAATCTAGCTGTATACACACAACACTCGTAGGGTTGAAAATCAACACGCTGAGGACCAAGTTCTCCTCCACTTGTATAGACATGCCTATGCAGCTTCTCAGCAAAAAGAATGAGAGGACTCAGAAGGTTACAGACTCTAACTATTTTGGTTCCACAGCCCCAAGTAACAGACAGGTAAGGTAGAAATTCGACGGCAAACAGACATTACCCGCTAAAGCTTTGTGAAGCTGAACTCAATTCTGTAAAAGGAACGGTCCTGATTTATGCCCGCGAAATCTGGAGGGTTTTGTCCATTCGTGTCCCTGACACATGGTAAAGGTTCGCTATCTATCTACCACTTATGAAATATGAATACGATAGCGTGGCTAACTACACCAATCTTCACTAATTAAACGACGGCGTTTGCAAAAAATTGGATATCTGTTGCACAAAAACCGCGCCAAAATCTTGACCCCTGAACTATGTCAAGGACAACGTTGTCAACAAGGAGGACAACCCAAAATATGGCTGAGTACGATCGGTGACGGTAAGGAATAGCTCAGTTTCCATGTGGTCTAAGGGTCCCCCACTCCTGGATCAAGGTTTGGGAAGATCTGTCAGCGGGTCGCGTGCCTAGGCAGGGTGTAACCGAGACATTTCCGCAGCTGACTAGTCCTGTCGTCGATGTTTTTTCGGAAGTAGACGTAGCAAGTGAAGACACCTTCTGCTATACCAGCCCATGCCAGATACGTTCTAAACCAAAGTGGTCAACAACCTTTCAGATTACGATAAGGCAGAGAAACCATGAAACTGAAAAAAATTCAATGAGATTTTTCTATGGCAGTGTGGATCACGAGGCCAAGGTACATGAATCGGTCAGCGTACCGACAGTATGGTCCCGAACCGTGCAGAAATTTCATGACGAATAAGTTGTCAAGCTCGGCAAAAAATGAGTAACTAACAAATATAAGCAAGCTCTTGGTATTTCGACGAATTGTCAAACGTCTCCTCGTCACGCGGCGATTCTTGTTCGCTCAGTGGCTTTATTTCTACAGGCAACTGACCACAAACACCCAAGTGAATAAAGACCGAATGCAACACCAGTGTCTTCTTGATGTCAGTAACTAAAACCGTTATTACTACTCTGTAACGAGCGAATAGAAATATTATGTTTATAGTAATTATGCTTCAAAAAAATCAGAACTGACCAAAAAGTATCACTTCGCCATAAAGTAAAGCAAGCATTCGAGATTGTGAGAATGGTCTTGATCTGTTTGAATTTAAAAAAGCATTTAGTTCACTCCAATTGGGCCTGTGATACTGTATAATATGGTGTCATCAAGGAAGGTGAATCGTGTAAACTCTAGGTCACCCAAGAGATAAACACAGAGAGCGAAGACAAACAAATAAATGGTTTGGAAAACGTGCGTGAGATATGAAACAACACAGATCAAATCATCTTCTCCGCTTCACCTGAATGTTTGTCAATTCGGAGTGGCGTCTGAAATAATTCCAATCAGGACCATAAAGCACCACGCCACATATCTGTCGGATGTAGTTGGACACATCTTGTCAGCATGTGCGACCAACTAACACGTGGTTCAACTGGAATAAGATATTCGTGCGTCCAGTTTACCAAGTCACTCTGAAGTGAAGCTTGTTTCAGGTGGCAGTATTATCATCGACAACATAACATCACTGTTCAACACTGATGCTTCGCTGCCGTAAAACCATGATTCATTGTGAAGAAAAGAATAAAAATGGACCGGAAAGGAACTTAATGCTAGCCCAATAAAATCATTCCAAGGTACCTACACCTCCAGAAACTCATTCATGGAATCTGGATAGAAACCGACAATAGTAACGCCATTGACTTCGATTAGCAGCCATATCTTGTAGCGCCTCTAACCTTAAGCAGTGGAGATCATGTGATTTCCATCCTGGAAGGCGTGTCACGCCGAAAGCACCCGCTTTCATACCACTCTGCTAGATCAAGGGTTGGTGTAGATAAGCAGACAAGCCTCAAGATGCTACGCTTTATCCCCCAAAAAAAAGATTTTTGGCATCAAAATGACATGTATATTATACCGAAAACAAGTTTGGTACCTAAACCATTCTATCCGCTGGTCTACAATGCACTATTCCCGGAACTAGTTTATAGCGCTTCCGTTTCGCATTATGACGAGCCTCCCAGGTGAGTTGACAATGTGAAAGCCCACCTGTCAGGCTTCAACAGATGGCTGCTTTCCAGTGAGTATCACAAATGGAAAATGATATTAATGGACGTCAGACTGTTAGTTTTCCACCAGATAGTTAATTCAATACCACCAGATGGCAGCTCCTAGATTGTATTGCTTTGTAGGAGTGTACTGTTCTACTGCAGTTCAGGGGCATGATGAACGAAGCAAACGCCTCGATGGTGGTAGATGAAAGCACATTGACATGCTGTTGTTTGATATCTGAACGCTTGCATTCCCCAGATGTGTCTTGTCAAATGCGAGGGATTACTAACTGTATGCAAACATTTGGTGCCCCAGACCCGGTGGATACGATGGATGGAAGCAAATAAGTTTGAGATTTCAGACTGATACGGAAATCAGTGCATTTCGCAAGCAACTTTCGTTCAAGTAGAAAATAAAATCGACAAAAACTCAGAGACTACGACAATCTGATGTGCCCCAAGAAGCGTAAAACCGGTTGTGATGTGTTGAACAGTTTTCAGAAAAATTGTGAGTAGTTTTTTTTGGAGTTTCAACGTTTTATATTAGTAATTGCCAGGTGGATTCCACTAGTGTATTTCACCGTTTAGGGGAAAATATGCTCGCTGGATGGTGGCGACTTTGCTTGCTTCCAGAATGATCTGCCTTGCGAATCATTTGGACGATGGAGAACATCTACTTAAATGTTCAATTCAAAGGCAATCACACGAACTACATTATCCCAAAAAAGCTAACTTCAGTCTTTCAGCGAGTCCACACAACAGCCCAGCTACGTTTCATACTGTGAGTCACAGGAATGGTTCCCCTAAAACGAGAGTATATGTTAGTGTGATGGAACGAACGGATGCTGGAAACACATCGATAGTCTGACTGGTTTAACCAGTCTTGGAAACCACCAGGTAGACGCAGTTCCCCGATTCCTGTAAACCTCATATTATATTTGAAAACAAAACTGTGTCTAACTTGTTAGTATCTCGAATGTCGTACTAAATGGAAGATGAAGCCGCCCTTGTGCAATATATTCGGTTGAGTAATATCATACACGGCAGATTCAACTGGGAGTCAGTTGGATCTCGCGGAAACACCAAGATAGATGGCAAATAAGAGTAGGTCTCTCTAAATTGTGAGTAGAACACGAGTTCTCTCATAAAGGAAACTACTCACAAGGTTGTTAAAAAATCTTCGAAAATCTTGATGGAAATATACTGCGATATACCGAATATCGTACCAACTGAAATATGAGACGGCCCGTGTGCAGCACATTCAGTTGAAGAACATCATAAACGAGAGATTCAGTTGAGTCTCTCGTGAAAACCAAATTGATTTGCAAACGTGTGTATTGGTCGAGACGAGTCTCTTACATACACAGTCGGAGGGAGCAGACGTCTAGCAAACGTGCAGTTTAACACATCTCGAAACGTGTGACTCGGATACTGTCATAGCAATTAGCGGGCAGGTCAAAGGTCAAACGGTGACTACACTATCAACTGTCAAGACTATCTTGGAAACAAACCAACAAGTTGACCTAGTGAACTCTTTCAGAGTTTCATCACAGAACACAAATTCTAGGTTTTTAAAGAACGATGATGAAGCCCGTCTAACCCGTCGCTGTGCACAAAAGCCCTAGAGAGGTCAAAATTTCAGCGGTCAAGTGAACTAGGACAAGTCCATTCACGAGTGTCGGTATTTTTTATCGTTGTGTTTTACGTTCCCCACAATGAAAGCAATGTTAGCATATCGATGCAATGGGAACTGTCAGTTTTGATGGGAAGAACGGCGTACTTGTCGTACGGTAGTTGTTGCTGCCAGAGTTTCGTTCATCGATGATTTGGGGATGTGGGGTAGATTACTGCGCAGTGGAGGCGGGAGCTGATCAATTCGTGCGTAAATACAGGGTTGTTTTTTGAGTGGGAGGATTGGGAAAGGAACTATGCATTGAAGGCAATAGCTTGGATGCCTGCTTGTCATTATTCACCAAGCTCAGTACACTATTGAAACCGGGGCTCGACCGAGTGGTGCAAATACACGTTGCGTTCGAAGAATATCGAAGTAAACAACATAGGGAGTCAGTAGAAATCACTGGAAAGGGACTTCAAGATCACCATCGAGTAACAAACGAACAATCTTGAAGGAAGATATGACGCGACTGGCCCCCAATTCCGTGGACTCCTGAAGGTAGATGATACAAGATGATGTTCAGTCGTGTTTTTGGCTGTTTGAAGACATGCGCATCTCATTGTTGATAATCGCTTCTTAGGACACTGGACTTTCTTGGCAAACCTCCACATTTTTTCTTCTGCCACTGAATTACCAGTATTTAGCACCGATGTATTGCTCTCTGTCTTTCTCGAGTCTGCCTTGACTAGCTCACTAGTGATTGTTCAGAAAGACGACAATTTGGCCGACGAGTATTCTGCGATATCCAACTATAACATGACTCCTATTGTCCACATTGATGAGTGACTTTAATGACCTTAGAAATTAAGACAATGTAACGGTCTGCTTCAAACGTAACGAGTGTTGGAACGTAAAGTTCACTGGGTGGTTAAATCATCCTTGGAGCAGTTGAATATACAGTAGCGCACAGACTTGTGTTATTGAAAATTGTCATCTGTCCATCAAATCATATGGGTTCCTATGATTTTTTCATATACAATGGAGAGTTCATGGGATAGAATCACTGCATGGGGGGAATCGTGGAGATTGATAGATGCTCTCAAAATAAACAGGAGTTTCCAGAGAAACTTGGCCGTGGACTGGTTTCTTTTCGAGATTCCCTACTGGAGAATATTGTATTTACCTGGAGAACTTTTAGGTAAAGGAGGGATAGAATCTAGTTGCGCTCAAATAAGAGGACGAATAAAAATCAAATGACAAGCTTACGTTTGGCTACCAACTCTTCAAGCAATGAAGGCCATTCAATGCGAAATTCATTCGCTCCTGTCAGGGAACCATCCCCACCGATGGCGACTAGATTGGTAATACCATGGCGGACCAGGTTGTGCGCTGCCTTCAGACGACCCTCCCGTTCACGAAAGTCTTTACAGCGGGCGGATCCAATCACCGTTCCACCCTTTAGTAGAAAGAAGGCAACAAACAAGCAAATGCTAAGATTGTGAAGGAGAAGAAACAGATCAGTGTGAATGTCAGGTGGGAACCAGCACCAGTTCAATACCGCTATGAAACCTCCGAACCAGGGAAAACTAGACGACACCTGAATGTACATAGGAAGGCGCAGTGCAAACTTTATCTGCATCAGCAATCTAGCCCCGCTCAAAATTCTCTTTACCACAGCCCAGTTACGTATCAAAATGGCAACATAGTTGAACAACTCAACTTTTGATTCTATAGAACGTTGGCAAGCATCTATGCAATGCTTGCCTACTTTCGGATTATCATCTCCTCGGGCAGAATTAGTTGGTTACAGAAGTGTTTCGGATGCAGGTTTTCCAGGCGCTGACTCGATGTACACTGTAGACGATCCAAGCAAGCAAGACCAAGTTATGCCAACCTTTGGTTAACGCATTTGTACGCAATTTGGCAACAGGTATCTGGGACCAAACAGAAACAAACTCGATATGGAGCAGACTATCAGGGGAATGCGATGCTCCCCCCTAGTAGGTTGTGGAACGTAGCAGGCCGGGTAAAGTATTGATGTGACAGAGGGAAAGAGGACCATTAGGCTGTCTATCGGATGACAACATTTTTATCTATCCGAGCGAGTCGTGTACCGCATCTGGTCACCACTTAACGCAGCTAGCCTTCAAAGCCATCCTACGAGAGTTGGGCGAAGTGTCTGAGTTCAGGTGTATACTAGTCCGGTGGGATATTCATTCCTGAACGAAACAAGAATGCAGCAACTGCAATTAGCTCTTGTGAGGTTGAACTGTGCTTCCCGGCTGATCCAGTCGCATTGGGAATTTCTGGCTACCCGGCTTCCTACCATAAAGCAAACACACCGGGTATGGACTAGTCGAGCAGCCGGGAACATCTGTGTGTCAACGCCATCGTCTTTGGTGCATGGCTGTCAGAATTCTCAACAATTTAACAAAACTTGATTTCGCTGACTCCTTTATTCCTATTTTCCCGGCTGATGAAAATACACAGGCCGGCAGATGATCTATAGCTGACAGACTGAAAGATGTGTCTGATGGCTAGTCTGGTCAGTGAAATTTTCTTTACACTGTATTTCAGATGATTGTATAACCAATGCCAAACTCATCACATTCAACACCAGTAATTCCCTAAGAAAAAATATCAATGAGAAAAGAGGCATTCAGCATCCTCCGGTGTCTGCTCGACAGAACGACGCCCCATGTGATGGCCGGCGGGAAATCCCGTACATTCCAGCCAGAACCTTATTGAAGAGTCGTTATCCTTGCCTTCAGTCAAGACCCTCAAACAAATGAAAGCAAACAAGACTTTGTCGAAAGATGTGCCTCGTGTCTCGCTAAATTAAGCACATTCGTGAATTCAACCTGTTTTTTAATCAAAACAGCACGTTATTGAATTATACCTCAGCTACGACCCAATCTACGGTGCCGGCGACGTTGGCCGATGGAATGATTGATTGACACATCTGCACGGTATAAACCATCCCACAGTCCGATTTAATCGTTTCATCAAACATCCTCCCAGGGTTAGGATTTTGCTTTGTGATTCGAATACGAAACCATACAAAGCAAAACTAAAATCAGGACCACCATACAAAGCCCTCAGGAGATGAAATTCAGGGTGCAGTGGGGCACTAAGTTGCCGATCCTACTTAGGAAAACCAAAAACGTGGAAAACCAGAATCGCACCAGGCTTCATCGAGAGACTCCAAAGACATTCCCGACCTGTTTGCCTCAAAATTTTGTGAATCATTCCGCCATCATCTTGTCAAGTTTGTGGATGAGATTCCATCCGAGATTTACCCGGTCCTTTTGCAAGGCAGCCATAGATGTCTGTACATTTACCCACTGGCATACTCTGTGGGATCTCAGTCCAGTGGGGGCCAAGTCTAAAAGTTGTTAGGAGGGGCGAAAGAGAGGCCGAGTGATAAAAACGTTTACGGGTACTCGATCTATGCACCGGCATTCCTCGGTTCCAGTCCNCGACCTATGCACTGGCATTCCTCGGTTCCAGTCCCAGCTACCGGCATCATCATGCAATCTTCTTCGTTCCTGTCCCAAGGCTCGCCATTTCAGTCCACGAAAAAAGGGAGCTGTTGGAACCAGGTCTTCGAGCAAATAAAGAGTAAATAGCAATGTCTGGGACCAGAGTCTTCGACAAAAGTTTCACAGGTTATGTCTAGATGTAGGTGCTGAGAGGAACAATAAAGGAGTACATCTGAGCGCAGAACATTGCATCGGCCTGAAGAAGTCAGTGGAAGCACTTTAGTACGCACCTATTGCACAACGTCATTGTGTGAGTCATCTGATGGCGTTGGCAAATGTTTTGTCTGGTGACCAATTAACAAACATGGTGTTATTTGGCATCTTGAATAGCTGTTATACCAACATACTCGAACTTTGTGAGGAGGAACCTAAGATAAACCTTACAGTCCCGCCCATTTTCATAATTCAAAACTCTGTTTGAAAGGTACAGCGACCGTCCTAAAGAGCAACAGCAGAGGGTGATCAATAGCTCAACTCCAGAAGTCCCTCACTTATAAGGGAAATACGAAGCTTACTAGAGACAAGGTGTAAATCCCTATATAACACGCCTCTCTAAAGAGTCAGCTCATTTACGGTGACCGCATCCTGCTGTTTATGCCGATTTCCCGGTTGTGACCTTAAGGAACGGATGCTCAACTCTTGAAAGACCAACAGACAAAATTTTTAACTGCTCCTCCTCTAAAAATCGTTCAGCCGTAACACCCTTCCGGTACCTAGCTGCCATGCCACTCAAAGGAAGCACGAGGGCTGAGATGCTGCTAGGTCGTTCAAGCCTAGACAAGGGAAGTCGAGAGGCAGAGGTGGGGTTCGAACCACGGACCTTCTGATTAGCAAATCCGCGCTCTCACAATTAAACCATCTCGCTCCTCCTCTAAAATCAAACAGTTAACCCGAATAGTATGAAATAGTTTAAAATGAAACAACCTCCCGTCCAGGAGTAACCAAATTTAGACGGTTCTATTGGTGGCGTTTGTAGGGAAGCTTTACTGTCATTCATGATAATTCCTCAGAGAAGTTCAACTTTTGAAAGGTACTCCAGTGACCAACAAACTTCCTCATATTTTGAGAGGCCAGTGTAAGTCCAGGCTTACGCACGTATTTATAATTAAGGTTTCAAAATAGACCCGGTATTGAGTTTACTCGGTAAAGGAGTGGGTCATGCATGCATACTCAGCCGCCCAACACCACAGATATCTGAACTCGTTCGACCATCCATCCTTCCATGGAATCAATCAATCAGTCATGCAACCAATCAGTCAATCGATCAGCTGATCAATCAGTCAATCACTTGCTCAGCTGTAGCATCTTTCGGCGCAAGCGTTCTATACCACCAGGAGTAACCATAGGGACTAGAAATACAGGTTGCTCAGCGATTAGAATCGACTAGCCCCAACATATCTGCAAACTCCTTTTGTTACCAAGTAAATCTAGGACACGACTGTGCCTCTGATCAGTGATGCAACCATGCCATCCACCAACATGAGGTGGTGTGCAATTGACAGACAACCGCAAGGTGGACTTACCTTCTCGATGATGTTGGATACATCCGCCCATCCGGCCTCCACTATATTTTCCCCACCATCTACCATACCTTGATATCCTTCTCTGATGAAAAACACGCGGCAACCGCAATAAATGCCCATACGAACAACAGCACGAACCGCCGCATTCATACCCTGAGCATCGCCTCCACTGGTAAACACAGCGATTGCTTTTCCCCTGAACTGACCTCGGGCAACGTATTTGCCCTCCATGCCTGGTTGGACCATGGTTTGACGGCGTTCAAACCTAGTGGTGATGAGGACAAATTTGAGGAGTGAAACACGAAACGTTGGACAATAGTCACACTAAAAAGAGTTGGATGAGCAGATAATGTGTGGTCAAATTAGGATACCAGTCAATGATGTGTAATATACGAAGCGATTTGGTTATGAGGGGGTGAAACACACAAACCAAATTTTCAACGTCACCAACCATTTCGATTGATCAAACAGCGAATAGTAAACAAGCAATTGCACGGCAGGAAGTGTCCAAACGAACATATACACACCACATAGGTTGACCTCAAAACCTGTGATTAGGCGATAATCGAAACGTATTGCATAAAAACGGGGACCGAAAGTAGACAGCGCGAGAAAACACACAGCCAAAGGTTGAGGGCGGCTTGTTGTGTTTCACAGGAATAAACAGCGTTCTGTCTGGCAGTCGACTGAAAGGAGTGCCGTTGAATCCAATAATCAAGAAGATCGAATAATCAGCATGAGTGGTATTACGAATCAAGGATTTTGTCATCGACGAATGAAGTCTCGGGTGATGATCATCAGCGATAGATCGTCTGAGAGGTCTCCTCAGCAGGTGCGTCACGAGTTGGGACGTGAGAGCTGTCCTTGGTGGAAGGTGGCTCAGATGCAACAACACCATTGACCGAATCACTATACCAAGCATGTCAGTATCCCCACATTACTGTGCTTCCATTCCGAAGGCTTTTCCATTCATGGAGTACATTCCAACTATTATTTCCCGGCATTCGACATAATTCAATGCTTCTGGTTGCTAAACAAAACGTCAGAATTCTAGAAGATTTCGGAAATTCACCTTTTTGTTCTGAAAATTCTAGCATCAAGATGCTTATAGAAATTGCAACAACGAACGTTAGGACTCAAGAAGCGAATAAGAGTAGTACAAATGTGAACACAGACAAGGCTTCTTCGCTGAACCCGACATCCTGGATCTAAACAGATTTCCATCTATACGAGCCCGTAGTGAGACAAAGTCACAGGAAACTTTGATGGCTTTGTTTCCGAATCTCTTCATACTATCAACGACACTTGGAGATCTCAAGTGAATTTGTCTAAATCCAAATTATTTCTGGGATCTGTAACGAAGATTTTCGACACTTACAAAGTGTGTTCTCAGAGTGTTCTTTTGTTAGTCTTTCGGAAAAACCCGGCACTGCTAAAATCGCGTAGAAGTCTACTGTTCACTGGCAATCGGTGCTTCAGGCAAACTGGGTAACGGTTGAGGTTACGCCACCTGAAAATCCCTTGGTTTCATAGGAAAAGTAACTGAAGGTAGGATGGCGTGCACACAAGGCCTGCTGTTTTTCTGCTATTCGCTGCCATGCTCAGCGACAAAACGGTTCACAGTCCAAACCTGATTGCTATTCAATTGGTTACCGTCACCATCAGCGTACAATGACCAAAGGACGGCCATTTGCAGAATATACCTTGTGAAACTGGTAGACTCAATGGTCGTTTGCGATATTATAAGACGGCGTAGCGTTTTAGCAAACAAACCATCCGGCGTAACTTTTGGGATCGTCAAATCCTGATGTAAAATATGCCATGCAAGATTTTTCTAAATACTGAAACTATTGACTGATGTAGTGGGATACAAAAAATCGGATGCATAACATAAATGGACGCTGCAATTACACTGGTGAGTCACATAGTGAGTTTCCGTTTGCGACAACTGTGCAGCGAAAAATTAGTGTCTGTGCCTTAGTTGGTTCGAACTATATTAGGTCACTCAAGCCCACAGTTCAAGTCAACCACCACCGATATAGTGAAGGGAGCAACCAGGCACCACGATGAACAGTAGACGAAAAGCTTGTCGCCGCCAAATACAAGAATGGTGCGGAAAGGCTTGATCCACACATGCGACCGAGAAGATCGCTCTCATCCGCATGGGTAGCAGTGGCAAACGGGTACACAAGAGCTTCTAGGCTGCCAAAAAAAGTCACTATCAAGAAGCCAAATTACCGAAGACTAAGAGGGCTGGGGACAAAAAGACCTTATCGAAATCCTAATGTCGTCACCAGATTAGATCTACTAAGGACAAGGGCAGCCGAGTGACTGTGCTCGAATGGTCCGGCCACATCCTTAGTGGGCATGTTAGAACATCAATACTGAACAGTTATTGCACGGAAAAGACAGCCTCGAGTAGCACAAGAATTCCTTCCTTTATCATTCAACCTATCAGAAATAAGCCATTCTCATGAATCAGAAGATGTTATTTGTGACGAACATGTGGGGAAACTTGTATTAGGAAAGAACAACCGAAATAGTAGAAGCTAGTTCCTCCAGATTATTCAGTGTCTTGCACAGAAGCTTAGATTGAAGCATTCACTACAAATCCATTCTGTCAATTAACACAGCTTCCACTAGACAGAGGATGACTTCTGACCAAGTTACGCCCTAAAAGGCCGAGTTACGAACGGAGAAAGTAGTCAGGTCAAATCAGGCAAGCAAACAAGGGCTTTGTGTACACATGAGGTGAATTTCCGGCAGTGGTGCTAAAAAAGGCTATCCGCAAGGTCCAGCTAACCGATACGGTGTGCGAAAAGGAGCAGTAACAGTGACCTCCGTCACTTGAGGATTTACTTGTGTGATAACGGAACGATAGTTCGTTAATTCAGACGGGAAAATTATGGAAGAAGTATACTCAGGACAGTGGACAATCACTGTCCATATAGAAGAAGCGGTAGTAATGGTATGGCTGTACGGCCAATGCCCCGACCCATATTGTTTAATCAAAGTTTTCTCAAGCTGCATTTAGCTGAAACATTGTCTCTAAAACCTTGGAGAGCTGAATCAGGGCTACATGATAAAACTCTCGAGGAAATTAAAGACAACCACCATCGGCAAT
>NW_008751776.1:1159455-1174293 GCF_000715545.1 Opisthorchis viverrini | reverse complement strand
AACGCTCTTCCCACTTCAACGCTACCCGGGCCAAGATGCTTCACGAAACGAGGTGGAATTAGACGAAAATGGTGCGATTTAGTACTGTGGTATGCTGATTTCTTCGCTTAGCTTGGGCTGGCCTCGATAGTCGGTCGCATTTTTTTTCAGCACCCAACATTACGGTTTAGGTGTTTCGTTTGTACAAAGCCGAAATCAATCGTAAATTCAGCAGGCAGCTAGCGTGATGATTCATGTTGTGGTAAATTGAATGAGAGATCAGGGGAGGTTAGGGAAAACGGGTCACCATAATAAAAGTTTAATTCTGTTTGCTTTGCTCAAAAGGGTTTGAGTGCCATTTGGACCTGGCTGTTACGGAAACCGCCAGAACTACTGAGACTAAATGCTGAGTAGACAAAGATGAGAGGGCGTGGTCGAAACACTGTGAACAAGTCAGAAACGCCTTGATAAAGGTTAGAAGTACAGTAGTCCCACCCAGAGGCCTACTTTTGGTGTCACCGGGTAATGAAGGGAATTCTAGAAACCCCACTAAAGTTGCCTTTTCGAAAAAATCTTACTAGTCAACCTAAGAATTGATTACTGAACTCAACATCACAAAAGTTCACACCCTGTCATATCCCGTCCGAGAAAATGGGACTCCGTACTTGCGCCATACGTTCGTCTAAAAATGTGATGGATGAACATTTCACTCGAAATGTCGATTGAATTTTCTCGGTATACAAATGTGTGATCTACTTGACGTCGATAACCGTCTGAATAACCTAGAGGTACCCTACGGGAGCTGAGCGGTGAACACATTTGTTTTGACCAAACAAAGCAACCGGCTTATACGGAAACTAGGCCACGTATTCGACTAATCAGTTTTATGGTAGTTGAAACCCCAACCCACCGAACACACGCGGTTTAACAACTGAAGTAGCCCAGTGATCGTATGAATGCCAAAGACTTCCTTCCGGAAGTGCACATTCCATAAAGTGAAACAAATCTACAAGTTTGGTCTCAGTTTACATAGGAACGACCGCAGTTGGGTTCGGACATTACTCACTATGGGCCATTCGGACAAATTAGGCCAGTCTAGTTTTCGGCACACCTGACCACAGCTAAAGATATTCCTGCACGGTGCACGATGATTTTGTGTGATAGTCCGATCGAACGACTGTTTTCGTTCGTACATATGACTTACGCGTTTCTATTAGTCATCCAATCGATCAATACGCTGGACAACCTCAATGGACCAGTAGCGTTTGTGACTGTCCCGCTGACGTCACATTGTCCACTGTACCCACATCTCTCTAGCACAACGAAAACCAACGCCGTTCAGGTTTAGAGGTACGTCAAAAAGTTCTAAAAAACCAAATGAGAGCAAACTCGTTACGCTGAAAAAAAAACATTCTGGCGTGTGTAAGTAAACGTAACACGCTACTCACAAGGTTGCTGAAAACTCTTCGACAGTCCACGGCCGATATCGCCCTTCTTGGGGCTCATCAATTAATCATAGTCCCTGGGATTGTCTCAGCCTCATGTCTTATATGAACCCAAATTGAACAGATTTTTACAAATACTCTCATTTGCACAATTTGCAAGATTGAGTTTAAGGCAAAAGAATGCAGACCCTCCAGTGTTCAAATGAGGCTGTCTAACACACATCCCTTAGACTGCTAAAAAACGACAAAACAAATCCTAGTTCAGAATGGGTTTCCTTCATCTCAAGTGAGGATACTCAGCAGCGAAAACCAAGGCTTATGTACTCAAGATAGATCATACTCTGACTGACCCTATAATGGTCGTCGTTCTTTAATGAAAGGTACGGTGCTGTCTATCGGTCTGGTCTATTTAACACATGGTGTACTAGCCTAGAATCCAGAAACCCTCAGGGTTGCAACATAATGAGGGTGTTAAATGACCAGCGGCAGGGGTTATGGAGTCCACAGCACCATCGACTGCGGATTAGTCACGTGGCACAGAGTGGATGCAGCGGACTGAAGATGCAATCCTGGATCAGATGACTATTTAGACAATGAGGAAACGTGGTGTGCATAAATCCATACTTTCAGGCCCCACTGTATGTGGATCCAAGAAATGAATTGGCAAGTTGCGGTAGGAAACCTGAGTTCAGCTAGAGGTGACGTTTTATCCTTTCCTAACGAGAAGAGTTCTGGTGTTTATGGATCAAACGTGCCATACATACAGTTTATACCTATGGATCAAGTTCAGTATACTCATGAGACCAGAGTACAATACCGTACACGAATACATAAATACCTACTTTACTATCCCCCTTGCAGCAAGTATTGAGCCGTAAAGCTCAAATCCTAGGGAAAATCAACTGCTATATAAAAGGTTGTAAATACTTTGGACTGCATCAGAGTAAAAATTAAGCTCAAACAAATGTGTCTCAATTTTGGAGTCGACACCAAAGTCTCCACTGCCTTCATTAAAGTAGCCCCACGAGGCAGAAGTTAATTTCATGATCTGCCTAAATTTTCGGAAGTCGATTGCCGGCTTAAATAAGCCAGAAATGAACCCAAATCAAGAGTGATCCTCACGGCTTAAACGTTCCTTGGGATAACTGTCGATGGTGGAGCAACCGACATAAGAGGTTCGAACTAAAGATGGCCCAGATATTATGGCGATAAACTACAACTGAGAGATACGGTTTAAACCTAACCCTGGCTTTTCGATTGCTCCTGTCTAAGCCTGGCCGATCAGGCAGTATATCAGCCCACCTTTGGGGTGCTTCCATTAGTAAGTCACTTATACTGTAGGCTTCGTGCTAATAGAATTCCTATCAAACTAATTAAGTGATTGCCTGTCAACTGATCCAAGCAGGGACTGGTTGTTAATAAGGCCGCATATGGGACAAACAAGTTGATTATTCACGCAATCAGACGTAAAAACAGAGTGATCGTTTGTCATTACATTACTCTCCGGTTTTCACATTTTGTGGTAGCCTGACAGTTGGTTTTGATAGAACGGGCTGAATGTACCTGGAGATGAAGTCTTATCAGGAGATCCGGTTAAGCAACTTTCGGCCTCGTTGACCGAGGGACTGGAAGACTCAGGAGATCTCCTGCGTTTTGCGTCGGTGCCTTCTTGTATACCCATACCGGACACCGCGAATGGGCACCCCCGAATCTTGTTCCGCACAATCTTACAGAAATCGCATCACTTGGAAAAGTAGACTAACGATGAACACACTGAAATATAGGAAGAGGTTTATCTGTAGAGGACAGATTATTCAACTAAATTCGAGGTACATTTTAGGGAGGTCATCTTGTGACTCACGTTTAGCTAGACGAAGGCGGTAAGCCAGCTGAAAGTTCTACCTCACGCACACTCGAATATTACCCTTTACATTCAGGAAGCTGAGGTCACAATTTTTACTGTCTTCATCGCAATTCAAGGCTGAAGCCTTCGAACAAGTCCTGTCAGCCAGAAATTAGCGGCAGAGTTTGGAGAGAGAAGAAATACTCTTCCCCAGGAAATAACGAATCACTGTGTGTAGGGGAGAGAGCGTGACCGACTGTGTGGCTTACCTTTCATCGGGGTCGAACTGGCGGGCACTGGACAGGCTACCTCTGCTTTCCCCTGGACCACTCATGATAAATTTATGAACAGTATGTACGGCTGATTTGATGTGCACGCTGAATTGCAAGGTCATGTTTCAAAATGGAAAAATCTATAACGAACTGCTGCTGGATTTGCGATTGATGAAAGTCACGTGGATCAGTACATCACAACGGATGGGAAATACTGCGTGGATTTTTTGTAATGCCGATCAGTGAGTGAGTAGCCGTTCAAACATACGTCTAAACCAAGTCAGTTTTTTTGAGAATGTTCATGATGGCTTGACATTAGGCTTTGTAGAATCACGCGACTAATAGATCCAGCAAATCACAGATCGTAAGCAGTTCACTTGAAGGTTGATACCGGTAATAGACCGACCCTATAAGGATATTGCCTAAACTGACCGAAAAAAAACAATTTGAATAGCATTAATTTTCTCAAAATAGTACACTATCATTTACTGTGCAACTGCATATGACTTCACTCAAGTTTCTTCAGCTGCCAACTCCCAAAACTGCTGGCGCAGTGGGCACCTAAAAAATTCAACTAGATTATTTTTGTGATACGTACCCACATCTACAGCATTTCTTTCTGGGTAAAATCACTCGCCAGAGAAAAAAGTGGATTTTTTTATACAGATACGTGGTTATTACTCTAGAGGTTGAGATCCATATAAAGGTGAATAAGAATATCTGTAGCTCTCCATGTAAGTAGGCACTCTACGAAATGACCCATATTAAGAGGGTACTGGACAATGCATCATCACCATAATTCAACGGTTTTACATCAGTAGGGACGCTTTGTTGTAGGAACCTGATAACTAATGAGTGACGCTCGTTGTCTTGGGTCTTTGTTATCCACATTCCGAAGAAGACAAACCAAACGACCATTCATGTCAATGTGCTAAGGGAATGCATCAGCCAAGTGCAAAAATTCTCACGGGACATTTGAGTCCAATGGATTGGTTTGTAGAGGCTCCCTATTGAATATGACTGACATGTACACTAACAGATTGCTTTTCTGCGCCTTTCCACCAAAAATACTTCTATAGTGGAGAATGAACCATTAAGGTGGGGATGTTAGGCAAGAAGTAAGGCAAGTTAAGACAAACGGATATACCCGTTTCTCACATCCAGACCTTGTCCCAGGTATTTTCTTACATACTTTTGTATCAGTGTCCAACCATATGGTGAACTAGTGATGTTTAGGAGTTTGGACCACGACCTAAGCGACTGATCTTAGTAGCCAGTGGAGATGTTTGTTGTGACAAGAACAGTTGGGGTTTTTACGCAACTTGCGCTTACAATAGTTTGCTAATCAATAGGGTGATGTACCATCATGTGACTGCAAGCATTGTTCAAACTTATTATTGTCTGACATGATCCAGCCGTAAGAGTGTGCTTCGACCGTAACTGAGGTGACTCGAATGGTTCGAGCGCGAATTTTCTGACCAGAAGGTCCGGGGGTTTCGAACCCCACCTCCGCCTCTCGATTTCTCCTGTCTAGGCTTGGGCAACCTGGCAGTATACAAGCCCTCGTGCTTCTTTCAGGTGACATGGCAGTTAGGCATCGGAAGGGTACTATAGCTGAACGACGATTAGGAATGAGAGCTTCGGCGCCAGCAGTCTACACATTCCGTAAGCCATAAGTGTTTACTCGTCTTCACATTAGTTCAAAGCCATCAATGGTGCACACGAACGGCTTTAGAGCTACCTTTTTGTACTCACTTATCAGTCGCATTTCACTGGGTACACTCTAGGTAGTAAGATACCCCCGGGGTTGTACACCAGCTCCGCATAAACTGCTTTGTAACAGTACGGAGTGAAGTAAAATTCACTCGGTTAATCAAGATGAAGTGTGGTGTCGTCACAGATAGACTTTAATTCAGTGCATCGTTCACTGGAACTAAGGCTTCGGGATGTAGATGTGGTCTTGACTTTTGAGAAAGGAGTGTCTATATTAGTGACACCAATTTTTAAGGCATTTTTCACCGGTCCAAAGACAAACGGTTCAGAGGAGAGACTCACCAGTTAGACGTTAAAGCTAAATTGGCAAACTCAGTGGTACAACTAACCCGTGTTGTGTGGCAATTTTACGAATTGATTAGTGTACAACGACCCTGATCTTCTTGGCACTCATGTCAATATCCTGCAGTTCCTGCTGTATTAGAAACAGTGCCTCAGAATAGAAAATGTTGTCGACATGCAAACAAAAATCAGAATGAGTGCCCGTGGCGCATTCTAATCGGACTAAACACATTACTGCCAGGCTCCAACAATGGTTTGGTTCCTCTCGGGCTGCTTAGCCCGGTAGATGGAACAGGGGAAGCAAACAGACAAGTATGGTCAATTTTTTTGGTAGCTCGCAAATCGACTGTCACTGAGAAATATGCATGATGGAGCTGTGCAGCGCTGAGTGAAGGATGTGTGTATTCTTATCAGAACCAGGAGCGTAAGGTGTAGCAGAATGCCTCCGTTATTTACTTCGTTCAATACGCTCGAGGACTTTAAGGAAGATACAAAGGTTCGTCCTGTATTGTTGTTTACCGAGAGCTTAATGAGAGCGATAATTGATCAGCTGAAACATTCTCCACGTGCCTAGCTGCCATGCCACCAAAAACACGAGGGCTGAGATATTTCCAGGTTGTCCAAGCCTTAACGGGGGAGGGGGGTCAAGATGGATTCGAATTATGGACTTTCCGGTCAGTGAGTCCTCGCCCTAACCACTGAGTCATCTAAAGTTCAGTACTAATGCTTGTTGCGAAGGTGCCCTTTCCAACCGTGTTCTTGTCATCTACAATCATTTTACTCTGAAAAGAACAGGGTAGAGTCACATGGAAATGACTTCGCCTGCGCTTTGTTGGGCAGTTCCAAGACTGTCTCGGTCGCTTCATTCAACCGCAGGCCCAGTTAACTAGGCCTACAGAATGAACCGAAAGTTAAACATCGCCTTTGATCACAAGGTACTGAAAGGATCAAACACTCATGCAAGCTCAGCAACTATGGCTTCATGAAGGCTGACCAGAGTATATTGCACGCCACCTGGTTGATGAACATCGGCCAATAAGTTCAGATGGGACTGCTCTTAAATGTTGATTGACGTCAACGTTGCGATTTTCTATTAAATTATTAGATTTCAACATCTAGCTCTGAGTGCCAATTTCTCATATTGCTGAGTTCTTTGAGAAAACACGTATTTTGAAGGTCATTTAGATTTTATTGGAATCTTCTGACTGGTTGACAGTTCAACTGTCACTACTACTAAGCCCAGTATTGCTCAGCAATTGAATTACAAAAGAACTTCGCCATTAACAATGCGTTATGCGTTCAGGCCAAACATACCACCAAGGCGTACTTCTGATGAACCAAGGCGTGTTACATTTTCAATGCTGCCTCTTGTTAATATGGCTATATCCAAGCCCTTTGTAGTGAACAAAAGGCGTGCAAGTTCTCCATGGGTGATTTTCAGTGAACTGGAGTTGCAACTGGTTGGTGCATAAATGGACATTGGTACTTCAATCAGTGCGGGTTTTCATCGGGCTCCAGTGAGTTGGATGTTCACAAGTATCAAATGAACACCTTAATTTCACGACTGTTCCTTTAAGACATACACGACAAATCATGAATCAGGGCAGCATTCTGAACACATGGACACTTGTGTTTGTTCCACATAATGTGCAAATTCCGTGATGGATACTTAAGCCTGAAAAGACGTTTGGATTTTAAGTTGAAACCAAAGATTGATGAAAATCACTCAGCGCAAAATGAAAAATCTGGGTCGACGAGTCTACCCCATCTCATTTTAGCTATTCCAGCTACGAAATCATAATTCTATAACATACAAGGAAAAAGCCTACCTTAATACATTTCAAGATAAGTAACACAGCGACATTTTCCGCCACAGCCATTTGAAGAAAGAAACGTGTTTTAAAGGGAGGCTGTCCGCCGCCAAAGAAACCAACACAATGATATAAAATTAAGCTCGGAGAATCACACTAAAAATTTAAAACCCCGTTAGAATACCGGTTCGTGATTGTGGGAACTATGGTAATTATGTCAAGTTTCACCATGTTTTCCTCCTTTCTACGGGCACCAAAAGACGTAATAAAACACAAGCCCTAGGCGTCTTTGAGACTTCCAACATCTGCTGTGCGATTAAAGATGAAACCTTATCCAATAACTATACGAAGAAATGACGAAACGGGAGCTCCGTTTTACAAAGTATGCATGCAATTATTTGGAGCTGGGTGGTTATGTTTCTCACCATAAGCATAGACCAGGAAGCACTAAAAAGCAGGGATCAATTGGACAATGCCAGGTTCAATTTAGCTGCGTGATCAGATCTATGGACTTGGTAGTGTTGGGAGTTTTTAACAAGCCCATAGAGAATGTAGGAGTTAATTTTTCATCAGGTTGGACTCGATTGGTTACACATTGGAATGCACACCGTTTTTTGTGGAGGGTTGAATATTTGAGACAGAAACTTCACCAGCCATCAAATTTTCCTCTGCACAGAGAACAGCACTCACCAGTTTGTCAGGCTAAAGGAGGAGCATAAACGCACACCAGGTACAGAAAAATGTACACATACCGACAAGGAACGTGTACAAGCACAAAACAAATATACTGTGATATACAAAGTAAATAAATAGAGACTCACCGACGTTGATCCATGGCTGTTGGATTGTCTGAAAATAAGACACTCAAACTAAGAAAAATGTCGATGAAATTATAAGCACTGCTTCTGTAGGATGGTAGACTTATACTTGCTTTACGGTGTCATGTTTTGGCATGCTAAGCGCTACGCCTAAATGGCTTGTAAGAGCGTTTAGTACTGTGTGCATATGTACGGTGGTTTGGCTCGTCGCAGGTTAAGAGAGAAAAGCAGGCGAATGAACGTAGAATCGCCAATGGTTGGTTAGAAGCCCTGTCGGAATGAACCTTCAACCATTGAGGTAGTGGGTCATGAATACCAAAATCTCACACACTACATACATCCACGTACCCAAGACCCATTGATGTGCTTTTCATGCTCGGTCTTTGGGCCGTACATTGTTTACCTTGTGATATCTTCCAGTCAAAACCTGCTTCAGAAAACAGGGTATAGAAAGGCGATCTGTCACTTAGCATAGGGAGCACATGTCCAAGCCAGCGTAGTTCAGATAGATCAACTCAGCAATCCGGCGAGCAGCTGTTTAATAGCAAGAAGCCAATTGCCAATCCAATGTTCCTTGGATGCGCGCGCAATGTTTCGAGGGCGTTGTTGGTGACAGACAAGTAGACTTTTGTGCCTGACTCGTAGTATTTATGTTGCACAACAGTAAAGCAACACCGGACATACTGACTTGTTTTGTATCCTGCATTCACCAACGTTAGATGGAGAGAGAAACCCTTTCAGATACAGAAGAAAAATGGACTTGTCAAGTTTCTGTCACCAACATCAAACATGTACAGTCGCAGTAGCGAATAACTCCGTCCCAGTACAGTGCGGATGACCAGTCCAGGTGAAAAATGCACATCTTTTCATCAGCAGCAATACTCAGTTCGGTTTGGTTCCATACTAGTAGACAACATAATAAGTGTATGGTGGTTTAGAAGACTACAATTCCGTCTATCAGCGAAGACAAAGTCCAACGGTACATATGTACGGACCAAAAAATTGTGGTTTTATAAGTGGTAGGATACGTCATTCACGGTGATCCTTCATTGCTTCCTTTGTTCAAAGGGTTGCAGGAAAATGGGAACTCCAATATAACTAGTATAAAATGTATAATTCGGTGTAGTTGCGTTATCTGTGCAATGGATTCGTCGCACGATAGGTCTGCTACTGATGTCCGAACCCAGAACGGCTTCACGAGCCGCGTGAATAGGTTCGCTAATTAATGGTTTTCTAATGCCTCAAAAAAACGACCTGGTTTGCACTGAACCACTGTAGTGCCATGATATAAGCGGAAGAAGTGAGTTTCGATGACAGGCAGCTTGATGATACATTGCAGATACTTCATGACCTGATCACACGAATGTTCGTACTCACGCCCACCGCAAGCGTCTATTTATATGATAGTTCTGACGAATGCATCTTTACTCAAGGTGATACAGACTCGATGATGCATGTGTGCTGCACTTACAAAACAAACACAGCTTTTAAGAACCGCAATTCAGCTCTAAACCTACAGACTGTCAGCTATGAATGGACATAACATTTACGCTCACACAATGACATTGGAATTTCGCTCGAAAATGCCGTACATGTAAAAGCACTTATCGTAATGCAGTCAATGCTGAAATGTGTCAGATGCTTGCTGGGTTTTGCGGAAAGGAAGCCAAACACTGGAACAGATGCGTATCAAGCTTTCATTTTCGTGGTTTGATCAAAAGCCCAACTGCGTGCATCAAGAAAGAGAGGAAGTCAGGTGATTCTAAGTATTTGTAGCTCGGATGTGATGATCGGCCGTTGATCAGGTGCCAGTGGATGTGTTTGGAGAGCTGGGCGACTGGTTTTCAAACGTTTCCTCACCATGCCACAGAACAACACCAGTGCATGGTTGGGTGGTAAGTATCTGTGAATCTGACGGACCGGCGTTATAGAAGTTAAATAGGCTAATCATTGGCCAACCATAACAAAGGACAAGAAATTCGTTATCCATTGTACGTTCCGTAATGACTGGCCTGGTTATGTAAAAGAACTGAGGTTGTCCGTAGTCTATTAGTAAGAAAACCGCTTTTTTGATCCACCCCTAGGGTCGCTTCCTTTTCGATGGTGTTCGCTTTAATAGTCCGTATATATCAGGCAAGCCACTCAGTAGCTGAACCCAACACACAACCCACACCCGTTAGGTTGTGCAAAAGGTATCGATAGGAAGAGGGGAAATTTGGGTCTTTTATCCATTCAACGGTTTGATATAGACCTATTACGCTAAGGCTTGAAGTGTGAGACCCAGGATTATCAATCCAGTTGTTTTATATACAACACCAAATTCGCTGCAGACAGATTTTGTCGGCTAGGGGATCCACAAAAGACGCATTAGGAGAAAAGTGGCTTCAAAATAGCTGTGCTGAAGGACAGGTTTGCGCCCGTGACCCTGAGGGTTGTTAATGTCGGCTGGGGTAAATAAACAAGAGTGATGAAGATTATGAAAGGCAGAAAAATAAAAACGAAGTCGTCTGTGAAGTGAATCAGCTGAAGGTCGCTTACCGGTTGAGACGAAAGGTTATTGACCCTGATGTCAACAACGCCCTGGCTCTCAGATCACTTCCGTCTACTCCCAAGTAATCCGGTATTATTACATTTATCTTTCTCCCTTTGTTTTATACGGTGACTACGCACAAAAAGGGTGCAACCGACGAACGATTACCCGCGAAGTGAAAACCTAAACCGTTTGGTGCATGGGAAGTTATAGATATTATGCGTGGTTGTTAGGACTCCGTTGCCATTGATCATGTAGCTTACTATCCTACATGGGCCAAGGATTCGGCATCTGAACCATATATTTGAACTGAGGTCCAATGTGGAATAAAACCGCGTGTTTTGCCTTCACATTGTTTTGGGGGTAGTCACAAGAGCTCTATAAAGCTGTTGGAGGTGTTGGCTACACTTCGGCATTAAGTAGTGTTGCACGACCGGAACTCTCATCTTGAAATGGGCAACGACAACGGAGCAGCTATAGACAACACTTTTATCCACTAATTAACAAGTTCCTGTCAACTGAAAAATTGTCTAAAGAGGATGTATCTCGGGACCTTGCTGCCTTCGAGCTTCATATGATCGGTAAACAACACACGAAGAAATTAGTCGCCCAAAGGTCACTAATGAGTGCCAAGAACAGCACTGCTGCAGAACAGCCTTGTAATTTGGGTGGAAGTCGGACATGGCTACATTGCTGAACGTAAATGCTGTTTAATCTTTGGGACAACATTAAATCCGATTCAAGACAAGCTTCAATAGATGTCCAGACTCTTCAGAAGAATGTTTTGTGGTAATTTGCTGAAAGCGTCCGAGAGGCATATATAAATGATATCCAACTCGACTCTGGCATTTAAGTCATCGGTTCAGGTGTCTTCTGTAATCAAGCGGTTGTACAGAGTGACATCGTTTGCAGCCAACTCCAAGCTGGGCATCCGGAGCAGCATTTCCCCCCAAGTGTTAGCAAAGCCGATCAGCCATAATGGGCTGCGTTACTTATAGGAAGCCGAAGGAAGCATCACTGGTCTGTAGATTACAGGATTGGTGCAGGAAAATAAGCTTGCGCTTGATCATGATGACTTCGTTCTTCGATTGCAGCCGAGTGTACTCAGCAGATTCTGGAAGAACTTTGAAGGTTTAACAGCGAATTTGTTGGTCGGAAGAGTAAGTGTCTTGAGGACGATGCTATCGTGATTCAGTCCAAGATTCAAATGAATTGGAGTACAAAGTCCATGTCAGCAGCAAGTTCACGCCTGAGAAGATATGGTGAAACAAGCGTCGAAGAATTCCAGCCATTATAAAAACGTCTAGAAGGATTGTCCACCGAAATTCTACTCTGCAAAACAAGCAGAAGGCTGAACAAAGACGAGGTTTTTCGTGTTTATACTCATGATGGCATCACTCGTTAACAGGCTAAGAAGCGAAGCGGACTCCCGAACCCATAGCACGCGATGAAAGGCGACTGCTTAGTGGTTAATGGTGCACAAGCCATTCAATGATAGAGGCACCTCGATTCGAGTGCCAGTTTCGCCAGTATTATTCGCATTCATTTCAGATACAGCCTATTGCCACACTTCGCCATCAATGGAGAGATGTTGCTAAGTTTTCGACGTCGTTACTACCGATTCCTTTCATGAATACAAGCCAAATCTATTATTTGTTGCAAAAAAGCCTTCTGAAAACGAGTGAAAGCGGATTAGTATTTTTCGAGTTGAGACACTTGGCCAACCGTGACCATCGGTGGGGCGTTTACCCAGAGTTGTCACAATTCGAGCTCAGAAAGTAGGCTGGTATTTTATGCACCAAGTGATCACGGAGACAACTCCTGGTAGGACTGAACGCGATTAGTTATCACGAGTTCAGTGATCCGATATTCACAGAGGTTAATTTAGACGCACGCAAGGCATGTGGACAGGGAGACGTAAGATAAAGCACGGATAATTGTGGATTGTCAAAAGTGATTCATTTCTACACAGTTTGCAGAGTGAGTTATCAAAGAAAAATTGGGATTATTTGAACATAGCGCATTGAGTAATGTAGCTAACACACACATTATTTGCCACCGTTAGTATGCCACTTTCCTGTTCTCACTGGAGTGACATATTGTCTCAACGAAGGTCGATGAACTGCATAGACTTCTATATCTCTTAGCATGTCACGTACCTTATCACGTACAACGAAAACTGATCCAAAGTGCCCCCGAGTTAGAAGATGTAAGTTGGTGCATTAAAACAACGGTGAGTTCTGCGCATTTGGTGGGCGTGCTTCCGACGCCCAGATCAGATAGGCCAAGTTTCTATGAAAAAGTTAGATGCACAGTCTCTATCCTTACAAAGAAATTCTTCAGTAAATGACGGTGCGTTGGAGACTGACCCTGACTTCAGCATGAGTTTCCGGTGCTCAATGGAATGAATTTTTCGAAAGTTATTTTGTGTCCACGATGGACTAAAACACCCTGGCGCTTAAGTTTAGTATACCAGTTCAGATTTTCATCCTTTTTGGGGCTTCCGGAGGTCCTAGTAGTTCTAGGAAAATATTTCACCAGAATTTTTCCGCCACAGCTATAACTGCATTAGTGAACAATGGAATTTCACGGATTCGCGGATTCACGGATTGATACACAGGATCGAGGCTTTTGTCCAAGGTTCCCGGGTCGGTTTTGTTCTTGTCGGTCAGTGGCTGTCGTTCACCTGAAAGGCTGAAGTGAAAAAAGGGCGTAGCACTGCTCTTTATATTCTCAGCGCGGGGCAGCATGCTTGCAAGCGCGAGGATTCGCGTAAATAAATGTCTAATAGTGCTTTAAATTGGGTTCGAGAAGGAGAGTCCACGGATTTGAGGCCGGCAACCATTCTCGTGGCGGCCCGCTGGACACGCTCAATGAGGGTGACGTCTTTCGTACGTCCTGAGTAGACAACTTGGTTGGCGTACTCCAGGAGCGGTCGACGTGGGCCCCATAGAGTATTCGGTAGTCCATGCGAGTAATACGGGAGAAGGTGCGTCGGACCATCGGTGAAATGGCGAATGCCTTTTGGGCCGATTTCTCATGGTGTAGTGAGAAGGACAAGTTTGAGGAGACCCAGATGCCCAAATCTTTTTTGGCATCTATCCTCATGATGTTTTCTGGTCCCTTTTCACCAAGCATAACATGGTGAAAACATGAAAGTAGGTAAGAATGGTTTTAGTTTTGAGCGTACACGCAGCAAATCAGTCAATAAATTTTTCAACCATAATCCATGCGCCATAGGCACATTGATTCCAGCTGTTACAGTTTCGGTCAAGGGAAAACGAGAAAGTGTAGCATTCAACCAGACCTATGAGGCGAAAGCATGTTCAATTTGTCCACGATTTGAGAAGCTACGCATTGAAGGCGACATCTTAAATCCACGAGCGCCGCTGACTGCGTGTCTGTGCTATTTTGGACATTACCGATAACCATTATTAGTTTTGGTCCAATCCAGGGAGATAGTGTGATGGTCTGGCTACCCATAAGTTAGTTTACCAGGACTGTGTGGCAAAGGAATAAAAATAATTACGCTAGGTTGTGTATACAAAAATAAACAGATCAGATGGAACAGACTCACTAACAATTGTTCTCTTTAAAATAGTTCGTCGTTGGCCCAGGTCAGCGAATAAACAATAACCCAATCATGCTGGTCCATAGGTCTTCTCCTGAACAGTTCCCACATACAATAGATTCCGAAGGTGTCTGAAATGTTTTGGTGCCAGAGTTATTACATGAGACTCGCGAATGACCGCTGCAAGCACGAGCGAAATCGGTAGAGAGAGTCGAAGCACGTGACCACGTTTGTATTATGAGGAATTGTACAAGTGCGCGTTTTTTTTGTAGTTTTTCGTATTCAAACAAAAAACGATTATGCAATTGATGAAATACGTAGTGTTATAATGGAAGTAAAATAAAGGTACAAAACGCCACAATAGCAGTTACACACCAGACTAAGTTTAGTGGTTGGTGTTTTCGAACTTCGTAGCCAGGTCATACACTGTGCATCTCTCGGGAGAGAGATCAAGCATCGCGAGACGCGTTTAGCAGTCCACGGATTTGAGGCCGGCAACCATTCTCGTAGCGGC
>NW_008751776.1:1143040-1159287 GCF_000715545.1 Opisthorchis viverrini | reverse complement strand
GGGTGTTTGACGGGTCAACGGCAAAAAACCTGCTTGCCAAGCTTTGTTCAAACAGGGCGCAAGTAAGAATAAGGTCCCATCGGAGGCGGCCGTACTCCAGGTGAAAGCGATCAAGCGTCGCGAGACGCGTTTCGTAGTCCACGGATTTGAGGCCGGCAGCCATTCGCGTAGCGGCTCGCCGGACACGCTCAATGAGAGTGACATCTTTCGTTCGGAGTGGGTGGACAACTTGGTTGGCATATTCCAGGAAAGGCCTGACGTACATACAGTATTTGGAAGTCTGTGCGAGTAGTACGTGAGAAGGTGCGCCTGGTCAACCGTAGAATGGCGAATGCCTTTTGGTGCAGTGAGAAGGTCAAGTTTTAAGAGACCCAGATACCCAAATCCTTTATAGCATCTATAATGATGTTTTCTGGTCCTTTCTACCATGCATAAAAAGGCATTCGCTGAGTTTCCTGCAAATGACACATGGGCGCACTTTTCGTCATTCAGAGGAAGGTGTCAGTCACCGATCACTGTTTTGCAGCGTCTACCTTCATTTAGGGGGAACTGGCATCGAAACTCCAGGATTTCAAGTGGCCCGCAAAAAGTAGACACGGACTTGCAAGAACATCTGGAAGGTCGTCATCAGAAAAAGCACTAATCCCAGGACGGAGCCTTGAGAAACTCCGATGGAGACCGGCGTTAGAGAAGAGTAGGTCAAGCCTATTCTCACTCGGAATGATCTGTTTGATAGGGACGCCTCGATCCATTGTGGGATTTTCCTTGAATCCCGTAAGACTCGAGTTTGTGGAGCATCGGGATGTGTGAGACCCTACCAAATGATTTTAAGAAGTCGGAAAATATGGCATCTGACATGAGTCCATAAACAAGAGCATGTTTATCAAACATGAACGGTTTAGAAGAAATCCGTATTGAGCTGGAGATATCAGGTTGCTGGAAGTAAGGTGATCTAAGATGGCTCGCTTCAGAATGCGTTACATCACCTTGCATTGCACGCTAGTGAGGCTTATAGACGTGTAGCCGCCAGACGATAGTCCGACACTAGTTTTGTAGACTGGCTTGCCAATAGCTTCTTTCCAAGCAGAAGGAAGGCGGTCTTCGTCAAGCGACTGACAAAATCTCCGGTATAAATGAGTTGCCGGTGTAGATGGCGTTTACTTCAGGATCCTTGGATGGACCTCGTCGGGCCCCGACGCGCAGAATGAATTGATCTTGTACGAGAGTTGACAAGCACCCCCACCGTGAAGAACAAGTTTGTTAGAGGCTGCTCGTAGTTACGCCTTTATAAGAGTGGATGTGACGAGGACGCTGGGGTTGAGTTTGGACACGCATAGTGTTCTCTGTGAACCTCTGATACCACTGTTGTGTCACTCTTCGGTTCTCCGACTATGTCCCTCAAGAAGAACGCAGATGGCTCGGTTCTGCGGCGACGTTTACTTCAGGATCCTTGGATGTTTTTTTTTCGAGCGAGGTCCAGGATGATGGCTTGTTTTTGTACTTTCCATACGCAGATTTGTGAGTTACAGCAGTTCCGCATTTTACGAAACACCAGCTCGTCTTCTGTATCTCCTGCAGTCAACTTTTTGAAAAAAAGTTGGGATCTTTTTTCCAGAAGTCGCCGAATCCTTTTTGGCAGCCTGCGGTTCATCTGATCGCGTGCTGGTTTTTTGGGACGAACATCGCGTCAGCCTCGTGAACTTTCTGGAAAGTGGACCTTCTTCTGGAGCTTATACTGGAGCTGGTTGCAGTGTGACTTGTTCATGGAAGATGCGCATTCCTGAGACGTCGCATGGCATAAGTCTCGAAACCACGTTTGAGGTCCGGAATTTCTTGCCCGATAGCAGATGAAATCAAAGGTCAGCACACGGTGGTCGCTATGTCCCATTGGAGTGTTATCTGATCTTTGAAGTGTCTTTCTTAGGTGATGTCGAAATTAAGGAGGGATGGTAGTCGGCCTAGGCAGTATCTTGTGGGTGCAACGACATGCTGGGTCTAAGCACTCTATTGAAAGACTTCAATCAGCGATGGTGCAAAATGTCCGCTTGGTTCGACGCGCTGGAGCTCCATCCAGGAGGCCTTTGGAGCGTTGAATTCACCTACCAGAAGGAGATGAATGAAGTGGTAGTTGGAGGAGAGTTTCTCAAGGGTTCGTATGTGGAATTGATCATCTTCATAGAGACTCGAGGGGCTACGATAGACCACACCGAGTAGGAGAGAATCGGGCCCGCGCAGCGGGATTTGGACCCAAAGTGCGTCGCAAAAGGGTGCAAGAGTGGTATCCGACAGGACGATCGGAATTGGTAGGGCCGCATGTAATTACAGAACAACCGCACAGCTGACCCAGTCAAGTTCAGAGGCTGTGGCTTTGGTGAGGAGCACATGGCTGCACCTGTGTCGTCTGTTACGGAAATAAGCGTTGATAGCTTTACCTTTTTGGCGCTGTTTGCATGTGAGTTTTGCCTTCTCCAGGGAATCACTGTCTTTGGTGGGTGAAGGGCTTGCGGTGGTCGAATAAAAACTGTTGTCCGTAGGCGCGGCTGGTTTCTTCGACCTGCTCTCGGGAGCACAGGGGACTAGGACGACAATCGGCTTGTCCATGTGTTTGGGGTCGGCTGAGTTGGTGCCCAGCGGAAGCCTTTTTCGTGCCTCTAACCCTGATCTACTGTGACCTAGCTTTTGCGCGTCTAGAGGGCGATCCTCAGGTAGACGCCTGAGTATTGGGTTGGCCTTTTGAATGCTGCCAGCCCGCTTCAAGATCTTCTGTACGGTAGACGGAGAGGAAAGAGTGACTACATGTCCAAGAGTTCACTTGCTTCCTTCTGCATAACCACTCTACGTTTAGTGTTGATCAGGCTTGGTGATGACACCGCTAACGATCGATCGTGCGTAATTTTTCCAAAGAATGATCCCCAGATTATCACTCTGTTCTCCCTTAAGCTTCTGTCCACTAGAGACGACGTGGCGGTCTTCATGGCCGTGTCAGAGAGTTGTATTAATTTATTCCCAGCCATAGCACCTGGTATGGATAGCGCAAGGTACTCGCTCAGCGTAGAAAGTTCCTTATTAACTTTTGTCTAAGTCGCTGCATTCTTTATGTCTGAATCCTTTAGTGCCTTAGAAAGACGATCCCATTTTGCGTCGAGTATCACGATAAAAGCGGAACACCCAAATAGGTGTTTCTGATTCTGCAGTGGGGATTGAGAAACTTTTTTGGAGGCTGCGGTATGCATTGCACCCTTAACGTAAAGGCAGCTGGTCCTGACAAACGGGTCAGCAGAGTTATTCAATCAGCTTATCTGGTTGTGCTGTAAACCCGTTGGGGTTCAACAGCGGTTCCGACAGACATTCGTCCCGGCGATCACACGGAATCGAAGCATGCAACTGATTTCCAAACAAGAACGAGATGCACTCACGAATCTACGAAAGGATGAAACAATCATAATACCACTGACGGACAAAGGACGCGTCACGTTGATAATGGACAAGCCAGATTACATTGGAAAGACCAAGCAACTGCTAAATGACACCACGGCCTACAAACTAATCGATCATGATCCAACTTCTAATATCATCATTCGCATCAACAAGACGCTCAAGAAACTACAGGCAACACACGTGATAATCAGACAAGAACGATGGAAAATGAAGGCCGATGATACCAACATTGCACAATTCCACGGACTACCAAAGGTGCACAAAGAAAGTGCCTCACTTAGACCAATCGTTTCGCTTCCGAGAACCCCAACTTACAAACTGGCAAAAAAACTAATGGAGAAGATCGAAACATTTAATTTCTGGTTCGGAACATAGAACCAAGAATGCAGGTCAATTTCTGCGCAAACCACGGAACTTCATTATAAAGGACGATGCAGTCATTTGACGTCACATCACTGTTAACTTCAGTCAACCACAATATCGCGCGAGAAACCGTAGCGGAACTGCCTCTGAATAATCCAAACATTATAGAAGCATGAAACCTGGAAGTATATACAAACCGTTGAACTTGTGTATGAATACATACTTTACCTTTGATGGGTAAACATACCAAAAGCTGAAAGGAACTCCAATGTGATCCTCAATATCAGGATTCATTTCTGAGACGGTAATGCAAAGGCTAGAGCGTGCGCTACTGCAGATCATCAATTTAAAGCTGCGGATCCGCTACGTGGATGATACTTTCCTCATCATGAAACGGGGTTCAGTACACAACGCACATGAACTGCTCAACACAAAGTTTGAATATATCTCGTTTACAATGGAACTAGAAAGAAACAATCGGTGACCGTTCTTGGACGCCTTAGTGAACAGAAAGGTGGATGGGACTCTGGAAACCTGCGTGTACCGCAAAGCGACTCGTACGGATCAAATATTAAACTACAACAGCAATCACCCAGTAAACTACAAGAAGAGCTGCTTTTAAACCTTGTTCATGAGTGCGCGGACACACTGCAGCAGACAGATCTATGGAAGAAGGAGGCAAACCATCTATTCAGAGTGTTTCAGAACAATGTGTATCCAAGGAGCCTTACCAAGAGAAGCTTGAAGAAGAAGACATCTCAACAACCGCAACAGCAAGAACATGCCACCAGGCGGGTAGTCCTACCCTACATCAAGAATATATAAGAAATTACAACCAGATTACTGGCTCCAAAAAGAATCTTCGTGGCCCGCTAACCGAATGATACCCTAAGGAGAGTAATTTCTAGACCGAAGGACAGCCGGGACAAAACCAAGAGGAATAATTTGACATACCATATCACCTGCAACAACTGCAACAAATTCTACGTCGAACAAACTGGGAGGAAATTATTTACATGACTGAAAGAACACAACGCGGCAGTCAGGAAGCATGATCCCCTGTCCTTGATATCTATACAAAAGGAACAAGAAGACCACAAATTCAATCTGGAAAACGCGAAAACTCTAGCATACGGAGGGAGGCACGTGGCATGGAAGAGAATTTCTGAAAGCATGGTACGCCACGGCAGATTTGATCAACCGGTGAATCAAACTGGATCCAATTTACGCACCTCTACGTGCAAAAGACCAACATCTCAACTGGAACACTCAAGGATTATTGGATTAAATTCATTAATAAATAGGAACGGAACTCCTCGGAGTCCAATCAATAAGGGTCACAAGCCGAAACTCGGAAGGACAAAGGTCACTCCATCATCGACCAGACTATGACGGCGAGGGATGCCAGGCTCAAAGGTCACGGGGGCATCGGCGAATGAGGACACGGGATAACAGAACAACCAACAAAACCGCCCGACCGAACAACTAATCGCGGTCAAAGGTCATCCCAGCACGTATATTAACACACACGTAACCAAACCCACCGCTACGCACTACTACCCTCCACAATAGCGCACTGATGGTGTCACCTCGATTGGTGATGAAACGTTTGGAATCAAATTGCCCAGCTCAGCGAACAAGGTTATGACCATCTACGCTGCCTGATCTACCGACATTTTCATCTAGGGATAGTCGCCGGTTGCTGGTACGGGCTTTCTAGCAGCAATAGGTTCCGCTGTGCTCAAAGCTATCCGTTGTTCATTTGGTTGAATCAGTCAGTCAGACAGACAGTTCTAAAAGCTGACAGGTTTGCTTCTTTAACTCGCCTCCATTCGTCCTCCAAGGGATCTTCGCCGTCCACATGACTGTGCGTTTCCACTGGCTTTCTAGGTAAATAAGCTTGACACTCTTAATCTACTGAGACTTGTCGAAATTGGTCGACAGAGCTGCTTCCTCTCGGAACGTGGGAAGCAAAGTTCTAGTTGGACCCACACGATGGCGTGATCAGGGTCAAGTTGCGTACCCCGAATAAACGACAATTAGGGAACTGAGGATCTACATCGGTAACTGGTAGCCATATGGTCCAATTAAGTCCACGACTGTCTTTTGGTAGGTGGTCTCCAAATAACTCGGTATTTACGTTTGTGGCGGAGGTTCGTACCGGCCAGGAATAGAAGATATTCTACATATAACCGAAGAAGCCGCTGTCCATTATGCATACGTTCATCGTCGACTCCAAATCGATCATCTGACCTCGCTTCTTCTGGACTTAGTCGTCCAACGTGTGCAGGATTACTATACCCGTCCATCCTGCTGACCGTAGCGGTAGCGTTAGATTTTGATAGAACTCGTCCTTTTCAGCCTCAGAACTACCATCTGTTAAGGCGTGGGCTGATACGACGGACAAATACCATTTAACGCATCGACCTGTTTTGATCTTAGTTAAGTCAGCCAACTGCACGGCACAAAGTCGATTGTTTACTGAGATCCAGTCCAATACGTCGCTTTCAGCCTTGGGACTGAGTGCAAATCCTATACCGTAGACAACACGAGCCATTTCGTCAGGATCGCTACATGACCAAAGAATGAAACGTGGAACATCAGGGCTCGTCCTAAGCTGCTCGAGGAACGCCACCGAAGTGTAGTCATGTATGCGTGTTTTGGTGATCCAGCATACATCGATAGGGAGGGCAGGTAAGGTTTCGGCAAGGAACGCCCGTCACCCGGTTCGACTGAATACGGACCTTAATGGTTATTACATGAATCAGATTATTTTAGGTTAGTAGGTGATCGTTTTGGCTTATTTTTCAAGGCGATGGTTGCGGCACAAAACAGTGGTTTGAAGCTTGATAGATGGGTTGATTGCACTGCATTGTATGGTGCGTTGGGGGTGTGAGGGAGAAGGCCGATAGGCGAAGAGCTGCAAGAGCAAGCGATACCTGCCAGTTGCCCAGGCCGAGGAAGGGGGCTTAGTCGGCTTGCTCCGCCCAGAGCCTCAGACTCAAAAGTCTGACCCACAAGGTAGTGGGACCACGTAGGGTTTTGTTCGAGACCCAGCCTCCAGCCTTTGACTCAAAAGTATCGACCGCGAGATAGCGGTTGTTAGATTTCTCATGGGGTACCATTCCCGGAACCAATGAATCACCTAGCCGTGGGCCACCGGCCTGGCTCGAAGGCGCAGGGAATAGAGCATTACTTCTCACTTCTCATTCGTCTGCACACAACAGGTGCCTTTTGAGTGACATCGGGCTCTTTGGTTTTAAAAGTATTTTGACGGTGGCCACGGTCAACCACCGAGTGATCGGATTGTGCGGTTTCTGGGGTCGATCGTTTATAGCCGTCCTTACTCGAGGGAAGGCAGCATCGCTGTCTACATACATATGGGCATGTTGATTATCTAGATGAAACGCAAGATTTCAACATAAAGTGCTTCATTCCTTCAACTGGAAAATGTCTGTGACCGATTGGGAAGTCATCGTTTCAGAATGGTTCGATAAGCAATCGTTGGATTTATTGCTGGGTAAAGTTTCGTTTTTGACACAAAAGCGGCAACTAAGATGGGTAGCGGTATCGACGCAAAGACTCGGCAAAGAGTGGATCGGAACATCGGTCATTCTCTTCAAAACAGGGACATCTGAAGTCACTAGAAGGGTACTGAATACGGCTAACATTAGAGTAGCTTTCCGGAAGGGGAAGACTTTATGCTCGGTGTTGGTGCTTTAGGAGGATCGTCTCCCGGTTGAGAGGACTAGGAACTGTGTATACAAAATAAAATGCCACGGCTGTACGAAAGTCTATATAAGTCAGACAGCCAGGGAATTCCGCACCAGAATCAGTGAGCATAAGCGTCCATTAACAGTCCACCGAGGAACGCAGATGAGTAGCAGACGTTTGTCAAAGATTCGGCAATGGCAGGGTATGCTGTAGACACTGGGCATAGGATAGATTTAGAAGTGTGAACAGTCCGAGACGGGGTTTATGATTCACACCACAGCGGCAGTTGACCAATGAGTGGAAATCGCCAAGCATCCTGGTGTGAATAGAATAGAGGGAGTAGAACTTGCAAACAAGTGAAGAGCTGTCTTAGATTAGCCGAGATGACACAAGGCGGTGTGCAGTTATCAGGAAATGGTTTGGGTCCAAAAGTACGAAATCCAAGGAGAATTAGATCCAGTTAGCCACCCACCTCCATCCCCAAACCGATTGTCCTGACACCCTTGGACGAGCACAGGTGATCGTAATCTGTGGACGATCTCGAGAGGAATTTTCCATTAAGGTGTCTTAGAATGAAAATGCAAAGACGAAAAATCCGGGTTCATCATAAAGACAAATCTCAACTAAGCGATCTATTGTAAATCTTAGTCATCCCCACTAACAAACAAACAGGAAAATCAGAATGAACACACAGAACTGATCAGGTCACTAGTCATAATGATTCTCACGGATTGGTTTCCTGACTGACTCAAAACCCAATTAACGCACTTACTCATTTTGCCTGACGAAGTTTTTGTGTCAAAAGCGAAGCGTTGCCCAGCAATAAATCCACCGATTGTTTACTAAACCCCTCTGGAACGAGATTCATTCACAATTTCGTGCAATTTGGTTTCAAGTAGAACATAAGGTTGAGGAAACCCGGGGACTGCGCCTACCTGATGAACCCCAAAATAGGCAAAGCCGGTCGTGGGCTGTCGATGGATTTTCAGCAACATTATGAGTAGTACATTACAAAAAGATCCATTCCTGTTACGGTTCAACCATGCAGCGAGCAAACAATAGGATATGCAGACTGCGGCAATATTCTATTCTCAGCCATGTCGCTTGATCCAGACTCCCAGCATGGCGAATTGTAAGAAGACGAAAACCTCGGAAACAACTTCAATGATCCAAACAACACGCGATCAGCAGGCGAATCCCGGAAAATGACAATGCATAGATATATATCCATAGTTTGACCTTGAAAAATGCCAGGAGTTCGTAAGCACACAAATATACAGTTTTTTAGGATAGTGATATCCCAACACCCCCATTTGTGAAAAATCAGTGACATACTCGACGTGGTTCGACCTGTATACGTTCCGGCTGTCGGCGGCGTCGGTCTATCCACCGCCAGGAAGGAAGTGCTGGATCAAATGCTGAGCTGCCAGTCACGCTCTCTTTTGAAACTGCCACAGTTTCCAGCTCAAATGTATTGACGGTACGGTACCCGAACATACTTGAGTTTCCGGCGTGCTGTTAGGGCGGAGTTGGTTTTGATGTCTGGCACAGGCGTCTTGCCCAACTGACACGTCGTACATCACACTACCGCGTTTGCGCGGGATACAACCTGTAATCCACGAATCATGCCCCGGGCGATAGTCACGGAAAAGTACGGGCGTTCCTACGTTGAATGGAGTTCCAGCTTCCACCGGTATGGACCTTGATTCAGTAGATTGTGTTGTTGGTAGAATGCGCAGTTCCCAGTTTACGGCCCATGAGTGCCCCTGCAGGTAACAGCTGGCTCGCTAAAGCGTCATTCGGGGTCGTTTGGCAGACAAATAGGACTCTCTGAAGGGTCTTGACGAATGTCTCCTCACTCGAGCTTTAAGCAAGGCCCTCTTGAATGTGTCGACGAACCTTCCTGCTCGACCGTTCAATTGTGGGCGGTAAGGTGTTGAACGAACGTGTGTTAATGCATGTCGAGTGCAAAAGTCGCGGATCTCAGCAGAGGTGAACTGCGAACTATTGTGTGACACGATGGACTCCGGTGAGCCATGCTGACTGAAAATGTTAAATACCACAGGCAGCGTATTAAATGTTGTTGGATATGACACCGGAATGATTTCCGGCCACTTGGAAAAAGCATCGATGAGAACCAAATAAAAAGTGCAACGTATCGGCCCTGCGTAATCAATATGGATCTGAGACCAGGGCTGCTCAGGTCGGGGCCAGAAAACTGTTGGTTGATGTGGTGGATTCTTTGTAGCTTGTTTTCTTCTGGAGCAGCGTTTTGCAAAATCAGTGACGTGCTGGTCCATGTCCAGAAAATATGCGTAACTGCGAGCTACTGACTTAATAAGGTTGATTCCTGGATGTCCAAAATGGAATTGACGGGAAGCTCAGTGGCATAAAGATTGAGGAATCACGACGAGATCTTCAAACATTAAGCAATTGTTTACAACCGATAATGCACCTTGGCGATGGAGGAGCTGTCGAAGGCTATCAAGAATTCACGAACTGGATGGCCTTTCGAAGCGTCGGATCAGCCATGGTAGCTTGTTTAAATTTTGTTATTGTCACGGGTAGTGCATGAACAGACTGGACCAACTGGAAGCCGCCTGCTTCTCCGAAAGCAACCTGCGAAATAACCGCGTCTTCTCCGTGAGTTAGCTGATTGCTGATCAGGCGAAATAATTCATCGGCCCAACCGAAGTCGGCGATGCGATGGTATTGAGTATCAAAGTCGTATTACAGCAACATAGGCGCCCGTGTTTGAAGGCGGTTGGGAGAATTTGCGGAAACACTTCTCTTTGAACCGAAAATAGACGGCAACGGTTAACGATCAGTAAGTAGGGTGAAATGGCAACCGTAAAATGACCTATGGAAACGCCGGACAGCAAACACTAAGGCCGAAACTTCTTCTGTCAGTCCATAACGCTGTTCTGCTGGCGTTAGTGATTTCGACGCGTGCATGATGGCCTTCTCCAGTCCGTCTGAAAAGACGTGCAGAATGACGGCACCGACGCTAAAGGCAGAGGCATCAGCTGCCACAACGATCGACAGACTTGGGTCGTGGCGGGTCAATAGCACATCGGAGCTGAGCATCGCCCTAAGCTCGGAAAATGCTTCCTCGCATTCTTCTGACCAACGCCAAAGGACGTCCTTTTCAAGCAACTGATTCGGTGAGGGTCGAATGTCGTGTGACGATGGCAAGAGTGCTGAATAATAGCTGACTAGCCCCAAAAGGGAACATAATGATGGGTCATACTTAGGAGACGGAATCTGCTCGAGACCTCGAACGTTCTTCGGGTCGGGATGACGATCAGGGGCATCGAAGATGAAACCAAGGGGTTTCACTGCTGTCAAGGTGAAGTGACACTCCTCAGGACGGAGGCGAAGATCATTGTCGTGATTGTGCAGTAAGACCGCATTGATTCAATCACGAAGTTCTTTGGGTGAAACAGCAACGATAATCACGTCCTTCAGTTATAGAACCACACCTGGAACGCCAGAAAGGGCAATGAAAAATTGCTCGGGCGGATTTGGAGCCAAACGGGAGACGGTTGTATTGGTGCAGCTCGAGGTGTGTATTGATTGTCAGTAGTGGGCGTGATTCTAGTGTGACTTCAACTTGAAGGTACGCTGCAGCAAGGTCAATTTTGGCGAAGAACCTTCGCCGTTCAGAAAAGTGAATAGATCGTCTGGTACTGACAATGGATAGTGGTGCTGCTAGATGGCTGTAATTGGGCCGGTTGAGAAACCCCACATATGCGGATGTCACCGTTGGGCTTTCTGACCACAACGATCGGCACTGCCTAGGCGGAATTGGATACAGGAAACAGGACGCCTTGCTGTTCCAACCGTTGAAGTTTGACATCTACCATTTGGAGGGAAGCGTACGTTGCTGCTCTCTGTGGACGGAAGACTGCCGTAGCTCCTGACAGGAGGTGGGTGACTGCTTGTGTCGCGGTGCACTGACCGAGACTGGATTCGAAAATAACTGGAAATCGCTTGATAATGTTGGGTGCATGATCTGGACGCGCCGTGGGAGACCGAACTGCATTGCAAATGACGCTGACTGGAAGGTCGGCTAACGCCGAGCGATCGAACCAATCAGGACCCAGTAAGTTCAACCCAGCTGCCGTTACATTACACGACCACACGAATGTAGTTCCTCAATAAGAATCACAGCATTGGAGCTAACCGGAAATTTTTAACTCCCCACCGCGGGCACTGGTATCGGTTCGATCTACCGGTTCTGCCGGTTCGATCTACTACTAGCCCGAGCGTGCGCGGAAGCTTCTCCGAAATGATGGTGATATCCGACGCAGTGTTCAACTGCAGACGGACTGGATGGTCCATGACGGTGACTGTGAGATACTTCCGGTGACCTGGCGTGTTGATCTGTAAAGTAGCCAGCAAACTGGGAGAAGAGCCAACAGCGCTCGATTTCAGTTTGAGATGGACGTGTAGTGACGGCTTTGAACCAGCAGAGGCCGTATGCATCTGTGACTAACGATACCCATCTTTGTGTCCCTTAGACTTACACTGGTGGCAACAGTGCTGCTTGAAGGGGCAGAACCTGACGAAGTGCGGGATCCACAGTGCCAACATTGAGCCTTTGTTTTGCCTTGGACCAGAACACCGCGGAGTCGATTTTGTTGGCCCGGAATTGACAAGGCCAAGCTGTTGTGTATCCTGATGTATCGCATGAACTACGGAACCGTCGTGACCCCCAAGTTGGACCATCGCGGTGTCAGCTTCAGGCAAAGCAATCGTTGACATCCCGAGGTGATGGCCTGCAGCGTCATTGATGGGTCCTGCTCGATGCGGTTGAGGAATCGGGTACGGATTTCCGCATCCTTGAGGTATTAAAGACCACATATGAAAATCAGCAGCTTGAACTTATCTTCCGCTAAAGATCCGAGTTTGAACCGTTCAAATCCCCGGTTCACGATGCCAGAATATGTGAAAAATTCGTCTGCGTCAATCTTCACCGGCTTCATGCCTCGATAACGGATGTTGAAAAGCGACGGTTGCTTACCGAACATTTGCGAAAATGTGTGGACCGGTCCATCAAAAGTTAAGTCAAGTGGGTTCTTTGGCAGAATATATTTGGCGTACTTATCATGCTCTGTGGGTCCAAGTTTGCGGAGCAGGAGGCGGACCTTCCAATTGTCATATTTAATTGAAACATAGACCTTGAATAGGTCTTCATAGCGACGAAACCTAGCGTCAAACGTTATGCCAGCCGAGGGTTCATAGCAAAACTCGTTGATGCTGCCAGCGATTCCATCAACCGATCGTGGGACGCTCGACGCAGCCGGTGAAGCCAAAGATGTATCTGAAAGTAGCTCCGTAAGTACTTTGATGAGTTGCAGTTGTTGCTCAGACGTTGCTTTAAGTTGTTTTGCATTCCGTTTCTATCGCCAAATATGTTTCGGTTCAACCACGCAGCGAGGAAGCAGTAAGATATGCGGACTGTGACAATATCCTATCCCCAGTAATGTTGTTTGATACATACTCCGAGAACGGCGAATAGTAAGAAGACAAAACCCTTGGACACAAATTTATTGCTCCAACCAACACGCGATCAACAGGCAAATCAACGGAAAATGACATTGCGTATATTCATCCACAGTTTGACCCCGAAAAATGCCGGAATTTCGTTAGCACACGCAAAAGTACAAAGGTTTTGGGGATAAAATGTTGCATTTTGGTGCATGTGTGCCCAAGCCGAAAATCGCGATTTGTTTTAAATAATCTCCTTTCTCGATTTTCGGACAATATTCCGCTTTGAACTTTTTGGACCATAGCCCCAAGAGTGGCTTGTGTGTATGATGAGGACCTTGAGGCGCCATCCCTCTTATCTTTCACGACGTCTCAAATGGCTGTAAATAAGTACATGAAGGGTGACTGTGGTATTTGTGCATTAAACCCAAAAATTAAAGCAGATTTGCGTGTTTATTGTATAACGTCCATGTACTTGAGGATAAAGACACTCCGCAAGCAGCCAGCACATATTCCACCGCATGGCTTGGCCTGGCAGTGTGTTACAGTGGGTTTTTTATGTTCATGCGAGCACACGACTTCCGACAGGATCCTCAAATGCTGCACCGCAAGGACGTGCGATTCGTCTCTTATCATATGGCTGACTTGTTGTACCTTAACCCGACAATGGGCTGCACACACACAATCTCATATGGTTCACTGTGTCGATGTGACTAAAAATCGTCTGGAGAGAGTCAGTGGCCGCCATAAAAACCAGATACACTAGAGCACTCCACACAAAAGCTGTTCTGGTGTGCTGAGTGGGGCCTATGGAAATTTTAGACGCATACGTCGTAACACTGTGACCGACGGGAAATCCTTGATCGCGACGTCCACGTTTTTAACGTGATCTGCGGAATGACCATGTACGGATGTTTCCCTGTTTTTGAGGCACTTTATTTTGAGACCGCCAAGACTACACCATTACAGTGTTAAAACAAACTAGTGAGGTCAACCTACGCTAACTTAATTACAGATCGCGGTGCAAAAAGGTAGATGCTCCCAGGCGGTTGACATGTGCAGGAGAATACACATGCTCCTTTTAACGCGCAAAGTAGCTCCCCCACACCCATTTGCTCTCAGTCGGTTCCAAGCAGTAAGAAATGTTCTTCGTGTATGTTTCTTGGGTTGCTTCCTAATCAACCAATGGTAGTGATAGGATTCCAACCAGCCGGAAAAATTCTGACCCTTAGCCTGTTCCGCAACCACTGCCGACAGCTTTAAGAAGCCTGCGTAAAAAACTGAAAGGTGATAGATAAGCTTCGGGAGTGAGAACCCAGGAAAATGCAGGCATCGTTATGCAATTGGTTGTACAGCGGCTGAACATGCTGCGTTAAGGCTCATCGTTGGCAAGTGAAATCCTGCCATCGGTGGTCAAAGTACACTGCCCTATACCATAAGGTGTTGTCCAGGCACACAAACATGGATTTTGTCTGCTTTGTGACCTGCCGAATAGTACTATCGCTCACTGTTGAGAAACGGATCACCTATCATATCACGTCGACTGTTGTGGTGATGAGCGTTCCCCGCCGTGCGGGGACGATCCTTAGACCTGTTCCACTTATGCTTAGTCTTTTTTTAATTATAAGCCACAGGTCCGTCCAGGCATGCGATCCATTGCACACTAGCGGTCACTGGTAGTAGTCGGCCGGTCACAGAGCACACAAAAGCCCAAGTCAGCGTTTCCAGACCTCCATTTGGGTTGAGGTGCAGCATCCTTGGCCACCAATGGCAGGTCATTGGTTGCAGACTTTGAGGCTTGACGCAGCAGGGGTTTTCCCTGAACAATCACTTTAAGATGATCATGGTCCTCCAGGATTTCAGCCTCTGAAGCCTATCCATCACTCGGTTCAGCTGTTTACGAAGGCCACCGAAGGCTGTCGGCGGTGGTTTCGGAACAAGTGTAAGGGGTACACCTTTTTCCGGTAGGTTGTATCCCGGCAGCCGTCGTTGATGGATTGGGAAGCAAGCTAAGAATAAGTCTATGGTGAGTAGGCATCACTACTCGGAACGAACGTATCTCGAAATACAGAGAACAGGTGTATGTAGGGGAGCCACATCGCCTGGTAGAAAGGGTGTAGCGACCCAGTCACCCACATACTTGACTGTTCAACTCACTGTCGCCCACTGGATCGCGAGGCTTGTCTTTTTTCTCATACGCACAAACACGTCGCATTAAGCTGGCTCATCGGACATCGATTGTCCGCACGGCCTAGTCAGCGTAGCAACCACTCATATGCCGACGCACACACATACACGCACTGGGACCTACATAAACGCAAACCGAACGCAGTCAAGACACAGACTCACGCGCGCGCAGGGAGCAGGACGTCAACCTCTCCACAAGTCCACGGACAATCATGGAACACGTGTAGCAGCCAAACTGCGGAGAAAACACGTTACCGCCGTCCGAACTTTTACCAAGGAACTCTCACATACGATAAGTTCCTTTTTGACTTGCTCCCATTTCGCATTGTATTCATTTTCATACGTGTCGCAACCATACAAAAGCTTCTATTAGTGCACATTCACCTTCTGATTTGTATTATGACTATCGCCACCTGTGCACTGGTAATTGAATAGTGTGGAGCAACATATAGAACATTTACGCCTTTTATTCACTAGACTGCGCGACCATGGCGTTGTTATCAACGCACAAAAATATATTTTTGGCGTGCCCACATTAAATTTTCTTGGACATACGGTTAATCAGGATGGTATATCGCCTACTGATGATAAACTCGATGCCATCCGAAATTTTCCTCTACCCACCTCATTTAAACAACTTAAGCGTTTTTTGGGTATGATAAATTTCTACAGACGCTTTATTCCCAAGGCTGCATCATTGTTAGCACCACGCACCAATCTCATATCCGGAAAACCAAAAACGTCTCATTTGACCGACTCCGCTATTTCTGCTTTTGAGCAAGTCAAAGCTTCTTTAGCGAATTCTTTCAAGTTGTTTTATTTACAACCCAACTCTGTATTGTCACTTAATATGGACACCTCCAATGACTCTGTAGGTGCTGTTTTACAGCAAACTACTAACAACACCCATCAACCCCTGGCATTTTTCTCTTATAAGCTGTCGCCAACCGAGTCCCGTTTCAGCACATTTGGTTGTGAACTGCTCGCTATTTACCCATCCATCCGTCACTTCCGACACTTACTGGAAGGTCGCGAATTTCATATTTATACGG
>NW_008751776.1:1132258-1136022 GCF_000715545.1 Opisthorchis viverrini | reverse complement strand
TGACGTTTGTGAACCCACGTAACTCCTGACAATTATTCATTTGGACTCCCATATATTCATATTTCAATTCATGTCTGACACATCTACGGCTCAGTCATCAACTCCCCTATTACCTCAGCCAAATATCAATTCCGTGTCTGTCCATCTTCCATCGTTCTGGAACTGCTTCATGCACCCACTCGCTTCATCAGCAATGCGCTGGCAATTTTTTTTCATGGTCTACATTACATTTCAAACCCGACGGACACTCATCTCTGAAACTCTTTATCCAAATTTCTTATGGCGAATATGGACAAAGACATGCGTTCATGGACAAGACATTGTCCATAATGTCAACGTTCAAAGATACTTCGCCATACTCCCTCACACATTGGTACCTTTCCCACTTCGGACTACCGACTCGACCATGCGCACTCGATACTGTTGGAGCTCTCCCGCAAATATTTTTCTTTCGCTGGAGGGGGAGTAGTTGTAGCGACCCAGTCACCCGCATACTCGACTGTTCAACTCACTGTCGCCCACTGGATCGCGAGGCTTGTCTTTTTTCTCATACGCACAAACACGTCGCATTAAGCTGACTCATCGGACACCGATTGTCCGCACGGCCTAGTCAGCGTAGCAACCACTCATATGCCGACGCACACACATACACGCACTGGGACCTACATAAACGCAAACCGAACGCAGTCAAGACACAGACTCACGCGCGCGCAGGGAGCAGGACGTCAACCTCTCCACAAGTCCACGGACAATCATGGAACACGTGTAGCAGCCAAACTGTGGAGAAAACACGTTACCGCCGTCCGAACTTTTACCAAGGAACTCTCACATACGATAAGTTCCTTTTTGACTTGCTCCCATTTCGCATTGTATTCATTTTCATACGTGTCGCAACCATACAAAAACTTCTATTAGTGCACATTCACCTTCTGATTTGTATTATGACTATCGTCACCTGTGCACTAATAAGGGCATGTGCATTCTCCAGCACAGGTGTCGACTTTCTGGGAGCATCTGAGTGTTTGCACCACAAACTATAAGTTAGTTTAAGTAGCTCGACTGTACCTTGTTTGTTCTAACACCTCCATACGGCAACCGCGGCAGTCGCGGACCCAAGTGCCTCAAGCGTCATTCGACTCACCACGTTTAGAACGTAGACGTGACTTCTAGGATTCGCTGCCTGTCGCAGTGGTACGACGTAGGCATCTCGAACTCTCGCATGAGCCACTCGGCGTGCCGGGACACATTTTGAATTACATGCTCCAACCTTTCGCATTGGTGTACCCGGTCTTTAAGGCGGCCGTTCGCATTCTCCAAACTTTTTTTCGGTCATATTACCGAAGCAAACCATTCCGGACTGTGCGTGTATGGTCCATTTTCGGGTGATGCATAACCAGCGAGCCGTAAGTTAGGAGACACATCGAAGATCGGTGCGGCGCAGAGGCTGCAGGTCTTGCCGGAATCTGTATGCTTGTAATACGCTGAAAAAAAATCTACTGTACAGCGTTGTCCAGGCAAGCCATGCGGTGAAATGTGTGCCGGCTATTCGCAGAATGTGTCTATGACCAAAAATACATGGATTTTAAAGGATAGATACGTGCTTTCTGATTGCTTTGCGGACATGAAAGTCGCAAAGCATAACGTCACAGCAAAATACGACACTTGCTGCACGCACTTGCGCCACCAACTTGTCCATTTCAAAGGTCTTTACCGGATAACTTCCACCCATCATTTCTTTGAATAAGCCGAACAGTTTACGCATGGGAGCAAATTGCTCGCTCTCTACGAATGCATACATAACCGGTCGACCGGTTCCCTTGCCGTCCGTTATCGAGAAGGCGTAAAGCTTGTATCTACATGCCGAATATTAGGGGTTTCAAAAGACTTACTCAAGGCGTTTGTCTACATTCACTACATCTGGAAAGCATCGGAATAACGCTATCTGCTGCCATCGGGAGAGACATATATGGCTATGGTGACCTTCCTCTGACTGACACACAAGGACGCGTCCGGTCTCCCGAAGCTTTGCCAGGACCGAAGGCATATCATCCGCCACATTAAAACCCAACTACGCGGCACCTACTCAACATAGACGGTCGACACTTCCGGCGGTGGTTGTGTATATCCTTAGTGGTAAGAATCTTTCCGAATTCTTCCGCCACAAACTGCCGCATTTCACATGATGGCGTTCCATATTCCAGAAGGGGCCTGCATGTGCCCAACTCGTCTTCTGTTAGGCATCGATTAACTGGAAGCCGATCGTACAGAAACTTTGACAATTTGTGGTTGCGTTCAAGAAAATACGAGGCGACTGCCAGTTGGTTCTTTTGACTCCGTTGAAAAAACCGCACTGGACAGCCGGTGCTTGGCGTACTTTTTTATTAGAAAATACGCTCGGCTTACTAGCTTCTTCGGATTCCGTTTGTCTTGGAGGTCGCCTGCTGCATTTGTAGTACACCCATTCGTAACGCAAAATAGCGTTGGTGCTTCGATTACTGGGTGAACGCACAAATACAACGAAAGCCAAATCCGAAGCAATAGCACACGAAGTTCAAAGCCGAATGAGCGCCAAAAATTTTCAAAAGAGATCGATTAAAACAAATCGCAAAAACTGACGGCAGATGAGGGGATTTTTTGACTGAGCATATGTGCAAAGAAGCGCGACATTTTGACGTTAAACTTTTTATTTCATCCGCAGGGCTTTTGCAGAAAAATGCATTGTGATTCGAGCGCTGGCGTCTAAAACGGCGCTCGGTATTCGCACAACGAGATGCAAATTCCGAGAGCTACGGCGTGCCCCTGATGGACTGAAAGAGACTGGCAATCGAGTTCGGAGTACGTGTCCGGACATTTGAGCCCCATCTAGGCATCCGGAAGTCCCAGCAATGCTGGGAAAGTTCTCCGCCAGAATTTTTCCGTTAGGGATATGATTACTTCAGAGGCAATGAAATTTGATGACCTTTAGAAAGAAGAACCTAAAATAGAATAATTTTTGGTGTGAGCACAAACGCAACGAAACGAAATATTTTGCCTCAAAATTTTTTATTCTGCCTGCGACCGCTTTTCACCTAAGAAGACTGTGTGGATAATGGAACCGTCTAAAACCACGGTTTGAAAAAGGAACTTTTGATGTGATATATATACGATAATACAATGATACAATCATATATAATATGTGATGGTATTTATTCAAACCCCTCAAATCTCCGCATGCAACCGCAATTATGCTGGACGTTGTTTAAACTTACTCGAAATCTACCGTGGGCGAAGAAATCATAGGTAATAATAAAAATAACCCAAATAGTGGGTTAAGTATGATCATAAGGTTACAGTTAGAATAGGCCACGACTGGAATGTCGCTGGAAACGCGCGAAAAGGAGACTGTCATAAATAGTGGACAATATCAGATGTAGCATCGACCACGCATCGACAGGCATGGGAAAGGTGACCTAGTTACCAGGAGTTTAGCCAGCTTTGGGGGACATATCAAGCAAAAACAAAATCGGATCATTAAGTGTATCATCCGTTATGTTGAGATTAAATTCACCACGTTTATTATGACCACATTTGAAACACCCGCCCCAATTTTGTGTTTAGTGTGTACATATGAACTTGTAGCGGTTGCCCATCTGGTTAGTGCATCCACATCCACTATCTCCCTCGGGCTTTGTTTTGTTCCACACCCCACAACATGCACCACCAGACAAGACGTGACTTGCCTGGATTGATGAAAGCGCCTAGATGATCCCTCTCTAAAGAGAGGA
>NW_008751776.1:1127374-1130474 GCF_000715545.1 Opisthorchis viverrini | reverse complement strand
AATCACCTGGTGTCGTTCAAAAGGTCATGGCACGGGAGTTGACATATTGTCGTATTCGTGTCACGATTTTGACACGTGATTGTGAGACAGACGAAATGGGATGGGGGGTAGTAGGTACCGGTGGTAAATTGATTAGAGGAGTAACTAAGCAAAGGGTAAGCCTTACAAATACTCCTCTCTTTAGAGAGGGATCATCTAGGCGCTTTCATCAATCCAGGCAAGTCACGTCTTGTCTGGTGGTGCATGTTGTGGGATGTGGAACAAAACAAAGCACGAGGGAGATAGTGGATGTGGATGCACTAACCAGATGGGCAGGCGCTACAAACTGACTTTTGTTTGTCCATACCACTTCACCCATTTGGCCTTGAGGTCATTCGGCCATTTGTATGTGATTTTGCACTTGTGACTGTCGCACGTGGAAGCCTGTTTGCTCCCTTACTTTGCACTTTTGAAGTCCAAGCGGACTGTTTTGGACGCGTATCTACTGTCGAGGTTTGTACAAACTGTGAATTTTTCTTACCCTAATAGTACCGTATAGAAACCCAGCTCCGACTTTGTTTTGCCTACTCGGATGTTCTGGTATTACGCGTCACTCGAAGGTTCCGTTCGACCGTAACAGTAGTCGACATCTTACGTCGTCTTGTTTGAAGAAACGATGTCAACTTTTGGAACAATTTTGAAGGAAACCGGATCCAAGGGCACGGAAACGATTGAAGCTGCGGAGGAAACGATTGCAAGGCAGTTAGCTTCGCGCCCTGGTTCTTGTAGGTCACTTTGTGCTTCTAGTCGTAAAGGTATTGTAGCTATGTAAGCTTTAAAGATTGTTCAGGTCAAGGAGTACCTGGTTAACCCGGAGGTAGAGCTACAGCGGGCTCTCTTAGAGGCGCATAGCAAAACTGATTTAGCCAAAATTGAGCTAGAGGCCGAAGAGGACTCACTAGAGGACTCACTCACCATTGACCCTAAATGAACGATTAGCAGGGTACGTGAAGCAATGGCAGACAGATGAAAGTCCACTTAGATATGCTGATGGTATCAGAGGGCCATCCCCAGGGCCAAAACTGGCCATTTCCGTCACTCCAGTGTCAGCCTCTTTGAACCTAACAAAAGTAGAACTATCATGCTTTGATGGTAATCCGTGTCATTACTGGAGGTTCATTCGCCAATTTGAGTTATATATTGAGAGCAAGGTGCAGGACGCCGGTTAGAGGCTCCTTTATCTGATCCACTACTGTCAAGGCGACGCGAAGGCGACCATTGAAGAATGTGTGATGCTCCCACCGGAAGTAGCATACTACAGGGAACGGGAGATTCTGCGCAATCTCTTTGGTCAGCCTCATATTATCGCTCGTTGTCTACTAGAAAGCCTGTTCCGTTTTGCACGACAGACCACCGGAGCAGCCAAGTCTTTGTCGGACTTGTGTATAAAAATGCGCAGTTGCGAAATTGCGCTGACGCAAATGTGTTACGTCTCAGACTTGCACTCACTAGCGGTTGTAGAGAGAATTGTGCGTTCTCTTCCTTCGCCATTGCAGCACAAATGGGCTGAGGTGGCAGATAAGATATCTGTGAGTGGCCGGGATCCAACGTTCACAGACTTGACGGAGTTTGTGAACACGCGCTCCCGAGTTGTAAGGAGTCTTTTGGGGCAACTGGCTCGAGAGGGAGACGTTAGACGCCCCCCTGTAACGCCGACTTCTACCAACCAAACCCTTAGACGGGATGGATATGCCAGTTTCCTTACTAACATCAGACCAGACGCAGACGGTCGTTCAAGCGCTTGCACATTATGTTCACAGCCCCACCCACTTGCCAGTTGCCAGCGCTTTCTGTCTATGAAAGTTCCTGACAGATGGAAATGCATACGGGAGCATAATGCATGCTTTGCCTGTTTAGGAGACTCCCATATGGCCAAGGATTGCAAGCCAATAGTTCGATGCGCCAAGCCGGGTTGTAGGGGACGACATCATGGTTTGTTACATACATCACGACCCAGAAACAAAGCTTCGACGTCCTCGGAGGCGGAGGTTTGGTGTGCCTTAACTCGAGGTAGTCGGCTTTCGGCGCGCCTAGGAGTCATTCCTGTCAAGCTTGAAAGTCCTGCAGGGAAGGTTACAACGTATGCATTTTTAGATTTTGGGTCCGACATAACGCTAGCAAAGTTGGACCTTTTGGTGAAAAATGGAGTCAGGCTGCTGCCCACGTCTATGACCATTGATACACTAGGTAGTTCCATGGGATGCACATCGAAAGCTAATGACATCAGGCTTTCATCAATGGATGAAAGCCAGTCGATAGATATTGACAATGCATTCGTCGTTGACAGCTTACCTATGCAAGCTGTCCCATCTATCAAAGAAGCGGCTGGCAAGTGGCCTTACCTTAAGGAAGTTGCCTTCGACGAACTGACTGGAGACGATGTAGGAATCCTCATTGGTTGTGACGTATCTGAAGCGCACTGGGTCTTCGACCAGCGCCTGGGGGGTAGAAAACAGTCGTTTGCTGTGAAAACCTTACTCGGTTGGATACTTCTTGGTCCGATGAAAAACGGGACGAAGCAGAAGGTCGTCAGTCATTGTATAACCGGGTGCAATCAGGGCATCCAGGAGCATTTGCAGCGACTGAATAACTCGGAATTCGCAGACATTTCAGCATCAAACACTAGTCTCTCTTTAGAGGATCAAAGAGCACTGTTGATAGCAGAGACTGGTGCAGTGCGGGTAAGTGGGCATTATCAACTGCCGCTTTCATGGAAGGATAACGCACTTACCCTACCCGATAACTTCCAGATGGCTAGGAAACGTCTAGATAATCTGAAAACTAAACTGTGCAAGGATCGTGTTTTACACGGAAAGTACCATAAGGTGCTTCGCGCGTACATGGAAAGAGGATACATTTAACGGGTGGTAGATGCTCCCCCATTGTCATTAAATTCAAAGCAGTGGTATCTCCCACACCATCTGGTTATTAGCCCAAAAAAGCCAGAAAAGATTCGGGTTGTATTTGACTGTGCTGCCAAATGTCATGGTGTGTCCCTGAACGATCACCTGTATCCGGGCCCTGATTTAACCACAAAACTTGTAAATGTTATGCTGGGCTT